>NW_019175856.1:147597-147724 GCF_002260705.1 Seriola dumerili
ATTTGTTGTAGCTGCCCTTCGTTTGGTTTTGGCACCACCTGTTGATTTGCAAAAAAAAGTAATAAAAAGTCTTCACATGTGTTTATTTGAAGTACCACAGATACTCCATTTATTTTATAGAAAATAA
>NW_019175856.1:149539-209539 GCF_002260705.1 Seriola dumerili
GGGGGGGGGGGCGCCGGCGGGCCGCCATGGGTCATCTCTCATATGCTGAGGTGCCACACCATTAAGACTAGTGTGAATGTCACAACGGAAAAGTTTGTCCAAAGTCCACAAGTTTGGTGTCTACGGACTCGGCTCGTCACGCTGAGTAACATATGTCAGCCCCAGCCTTCTGAGTCGCTCCCTTCCGAAGGGCCGCCATGGGTCATCTCTCATATGCTGAGGTGCCTAAAGTAATCAGTTGTAATCACCTGAATTCTATAGTAAATTATTTGTTATATGAGAATCTGTCAAGACTTTGCATCATATGAAAATTTAAACACATCTTTTCTGACCCTGACATAATAATGAATCAATGCTGAATACTCTCTTAAGGAAAAGCAACTTTAATTTGCAAATTTCCAATTTCCAATTTCAACTCCCTATACATACTATTTTATATATACTATTTTTGATGATTTCTCAAATGGTAAGAGCAGCCAGCCACAAAGGGAAACTTCACACAACACTTCCTACAAGAGCTTCACAGCAAAACAAAGTTGATTATCTTTCTTACTGTGAAGCAGCTGTGGGATGTATCGAGTTATAGTCACAGCATATCGAGTTCTAACTGAGGATTGTTGATCTGAACATTTTTATTGCTTTGTCATGGCTGGATCAGTTTTACATGGCACATTAGTCAAGTGAACTTTGAATTTCCGACACACAAAAGTCAAGGTAAACAAGGCATTTTTCCCCCCTCGTGTGCCACCTCCCCCCTGTTGAGCAATAAAAAACCCCAAATATCAACTTTCCATTTTTAAAGCCCTGCGGAGTAGTAACAGTGGGTGAAAAGCTGTTTCATCCTATTAACATGCAATTCTTAAAAACTTGTTTATTTATTCTACAGGGGCAGCCTGTGGTGCACACACGCATTAGGTTTCACTCAGGTATTGTACTTTGGTAAGTGGTAGTTACTGTAAAACCTGAGTTTACATGCAGCGGGCAATTAATGTGATGTGTCTCCTACACACAAACTTACTTCAGAACGCTTTCTTTTGTAGAGCTTTTGGGATTACAGAGAACAGGCTAAAAGAGCAAAGAGCTTTTTGTTCTGGAAAAAAAAATTATTTACTAAGCTGTGGGAACAGACGTATTTAGACTTCTAGAACTTCTAGTCTTTTTGATCTTGCACAAAGTGTACTTGAAAGAGATGCAGATCTTTTTCAAGTACACAGCAGTGGACCCAGTGACGCCTGTTGCTATCGAAACCATCTAAAGCTACCGTGGCTGCATCTATTGACAGTTAATTACATATTTAATTAATTTTCTGCTCAGTGCAGGAGAAGACTCTGTGGCTTTTCTCTACATCAGCTGTGTGTTGAAAAACAACAAGCAGGCAGCTGCAGCAATGCTCGTGTATCAGAATGTAGCTTAGCATTCACAAATGTTAGCCAGTTCAATGTCTCCATACACACTGAGCATTCATTATATTCTTTGATGGTTCAAGTTTATGTTTTCAACGTCTGTTCCATAGACTATTTCATCAAAATTACATCGCTAACAAACAGCTTTGGTCCAAGTTTAATTCATGTTGGCACTGACATTAGTTAACACTTCAACAGAAAATTATATTATTCCCATTATTTAAAGTTTGTTTAAACAACTTTATTTATACAGTGAACAGTACCAATTTCTTTCTTTATACTCCTACAATGTGCACCACTTATACCAAAATCCACCACGGCACTAAACAAATCTTATGTCCCATGATACCTCTTAATACCTCATGATGGCCAAAACAAAGCCCTCTCTATTCTTACCGACATGAGGCGCTTGTACTCGTCCAGTCTCTGCTTGTTGGAGGCAATGAAGAGTCCTCCATTCTGGATCCAGCCTGTGTGGAGACCCGTCTCCTCCTCCAGGTCTTTGCTGATCACATTCCTGGTGTGGGCCAAGAGCTCCACCTCAACATCACTGGGACGGAGCTGCCACAGCAGGCCTAGTGGATGGACAGACACATCAGCGGATGTACAAAAATACTTAGACAAGAATACATGTCCACTATGTGAGCTACACATACAGATGAATACACACACACACACACACACACACACACACAACAGAGGTCACAGGTTAGGTGAGCTCTTTATCTACAAACACCTAATCTGCGCTTGAGGTACAGAAAGAACAAACTGTAGGTTGATAAGTAAAAAGCAAGAGTTGAACCACACTTTTAGTGTAGAATTAAAAACTAATTCATTTCAAAATAGTAAGAAAAGTATTTGGATGTTCAACATTTAGCACGCATTATCTCAGGTAAATACACACTCCTTAGCCTGTCCATATTCTTACGGTTTATTACCTGCTGTGTGCCAGGTGGTGCCAGCAGTCAGTCTGTCTCTCTCCAGCAGAACTACGTTGGTCATACCCATTTTAGCCAGGTGGTAGATGGTCTGACAGCCCAGACTGCCTCCTCCGATCACCACCGCATCGGCTGACCTGAGGCAGGTGGCAGACAACAACAGGTGAGCTGAGAACATGATTTTCAAAGTGGGATAAGGACGAAGCCACTTAAAACCCTAAAGCTTTGTACATAATCATCATCAAAGAAATCCCATGTTAATGTAAGAGAAATCCAGATTGATGTTCATCTTAAATTGCAAAAACTGCTGGAAGCGAACAGTCACTTTTACAGCACACACTGTAGCACAGTATGCTCTCCGCTACGCTAACCTGGGCAAAGGTTTAGTGGGTCCAGAGGAGGCTTGAACCTCCTGTTTGAGTGTCTTCTCGTAGGGAACATTTTTTTCCTTGGTGGGCTCTGAGCTGTAGGACCGAGCACTTGTCCGGCACAAAGGAGAGAGAGGAGGCCGCACTGCCAACACCACCCGCCGAACTGCGCTCCCTAGGAAGGCCATGGTCCCCTGCGGACAGTCAGAGGACACAAAGGGACAGTGTGAAGCTGCGGAAGCATATGTTGATTGTGTTGCGCAAAATAGGCAAGGTCTCAGAATGATGTCATGTAAATGCAACAAAAACATTTTTTTTCAAACTACATGATAACATGACGATGACATTTACATTTATTCATTAAACAGACACCTTTATCCAAAGCACTAAGGAGTGAGAGACAACGCTAAGCTTCAGTAGGAGGCCTTGAAGTAAGCACTACACACTAACTCTGTTCAATACGACAACGTGCAAAGGGATGAGTTAAAGAAGTGTTCCCAAAGTAAATGCTAGTTTGGCATGTTAGGGTGTTCGGGGTGTTAGGAGAGGATGTGCTCTCAGAAGAGACGAGTTTTCAAGACATTCTTAAAGATAGAGAGGGACGCCCCGGCTCTGATAGCATTCAGTAGCTTGTTCCATCATAAGGGGACCACAAAAGAGAACAGTCTGGACCGAGATTGCCTCGTGTGCAGGGATGGCAATGCTAGACAATGTTCCATGGAGGAACGCAGTGGCTGAGAAGCAGGCTATGTGTGATTGAGTAGATAGATTGGTGCAGACCCAGAAGTAACTCTGTAGGAAAGCAATAGTGACTTGAATTTGATTCGGGCGGTCAATGAGCATAACACTTACTGTATGTGTACAGTATATTCAGCGTCTGCTTGTTCTGGCTGCAGAGGATACATATGTCAGACTTATTCAAATCCAAAGTTTGGCTACCATCGCACCAAATGGAATTGTGCATTATTTTATATACAAAACGGTAGAAATGTTCAAGAAAAGTCGGGTAAAGCAGGTGGCTTGAGATGATGTTATAAAGTCCAGGCAGCAATCATCTGCTTTGATTAATGTCCTAGACTTCAACCAACAACAACTCAAGTCTGCTGCTCGCTGCAATCTGAACTCACAAAAGATGAGTCAGCAAAAACAAAATTCCTCTATGGAGATCAAGGTTCGTGGGTTTCACATTATCACTAAAAAAGACTAGTTAAGCTGCAACTTTAACTTGGTCACTGAATGACAGTGTTGCATAGAGGGGTAAAATCAATACTGGGTCAAATACTTCCTCTGTCATCTGAATGTTTGCAGATGGATAAAAACTAACTGAGATCAGGTGCTTTGATCAGGTGCATCAGTTCCAGCAGTCACCAACACCAGCATTACACTAATAATTACTCAGTTGATATGTGCACTGTCTGCACATACTTGAACTGAGAATGAGGAGAAACAGGTTTAAGGTGGCATTTGTAATTACTGAATGACTGGACTTTATCCGTCTATTTTCACAGTGAGATTTGAAAGATAAAATCGCTGCCAGCTTCATGAGAAGTGTGCACAAACTGAAACGCTTAAATGCAACAGCGGTGTTGTATTAACATATGCACTAAAGTTTTCACAACATTTTCTCAACACCCAGTGTCACTCGATTGTACGCGAGAATAAACGAGAACATACACACTAACATGCATAACAGAACATGTGCCTTTAACAGACTGTAGCCTACGCCACGTACCAAAGTAACAGAATCAGCCTGAGCAGCTGCTGCAGACAGTAAGTAACGTGGCATAAAACGCTGCATGTGACCCCCCTCCCACACCAACGAGCATTGAACACAGATCACCGTAACAGAACCTGCAGGATGCCTCATGCAGTAACTATGTTGCGTGAAAGCGCTTTGATCTCGGACATGGACACTTACACTTCCGCTTCGTTACAGACTCGTCCCGGCCACGCTCGATGCAAGATGTTTCAGAAAAGCTGAAAAAAAAAAAAAGTTTGCAGAGTGAGGGGATCGCAGTCGCGGGAAAATGGCCGAATACTTTTGTACGTCAGCGAGAGAGAGAGAGAGAGAGAGAGGAGAGAGAGAGAGAGAGAGAGAGATGGCTTTAAAGTGTGTCACAGGCGGTTCAGTAGCTGTCAGATGGTGTGAGTTGTAGCTGTAGTTTTTGCCTTCACCCCTCCCCACTCAGTTTGACAAGTCGACCATCTATAGTGTAGACATGCATATGTGTAAATGCTGAGGAGAGATAATTTGTTACCAACCCAAAACAGGATTTCAAATCCCAACAAAACTATGCAGGATATTTCAGTCTCTTAATTAATCAAACTGCACAGACGTGAGTAGAAACCAATGGCCTAATGCTGGAGAATTACCTTGAAATCTCATAAACTGTATAGCACCCAATTGTCAGCAAAATGATACGAAAATATACATATATACAGTTTACATATATATATATATATAATATAAATATAGATAAACATGATCTGTGGAGTTAAAACTTGCACCAGTATGGTCCTTTAAGGTGTTAAAAGACCTGAAAAGTCCAGGGATCAGGACTCACCAGAGCTTATGTGAGTTTGTAGTTGTTACCTTTGATATGCACTTTTTTATTGCCTTAATAATTTAGTGAGAAATGTATTTAAATGTGTTTGAATGGATTCATCAACTGCAGACAAAGTTACACAAAGATTAGGCAATGAAGACTCACCTGTTCCCACTTTCACCAGCACCTCTGAGAGACCATATACTGGCGTGTAGAACTGTTTTTTTTTTTTAGACTTTGTGGAAGCGTGGACTATTTTTCTTATGTATCTGCCCTCTTCGCTCTGTCAATATTTTTCTTCGATCTGCCTGTGCATGTGTTTGTGTGTGTGTGGTGTGTGTGTGTGTGTGTGTGTGTGTGTGTGTTAGGGGATGTCAGGGTGGCAGCTGCAGGAACTGCTGAAGTCCTCAAGGTCCTGAGACCAAACCAAGCGGAAGTAGAACATCAGTTCAACATAGAATGATCATGTACAATATGTACAGTTTGTATGTGTATACGTGAGGAACTGGATACATACAGTAGTTATGGTGAACTTGCAGCGGGGAATAAATGGCGAGAGGAGAAGAGACTAGAAGAGAAAACAATTTAAAACCTAAAACAACTTTGCCTACGTAACGCAACATTATGAAACCTTATGTCCTGAGCCATATGCAGTTTCTCTGACTGCCAAGTTGATCTCATGAAACCCCACCTCCAAACCAGCAGCCAATAAGGTGCTGAGTTTAGGTTCCCTCCTGTGAGGGTTCTCTCCAGTTCATACAGCTTTGAACAGGACAGGAACTGAATATAGGAGCTGCAGTCAATCCCTCAGTCTTCTCTAGGCTGTGTGTGCGTGTGTGTGTGTGTGTGTGTGTGTGTGTGTGTGTGTGTGTGTGTTTGTGTGTGTGTGTGTGTGTGTGAGAGAGTCTGAAACTGAGAAAATAGTCTACAGCAACCTTTGCACTTTGTTGTCTGCTTTTCATCTCGTTAAATAACCCTTCTTAAGTGCAGCAATGACAGTTACACACACCTTCACATGCATGCACATGTGTAGGTGTGTGTGTGTGTGCTATGCTTATGCAAACAGCAAGTCTATATGCACATGGGTTATATGTTGTGACTTATCTGTAGCTATGTTTCGGTCATTCTGAAATGTGACAGGGTGTTCCAAAGAGAAATAAGGTCACGGAAACTGGATGGATCACTGCATGTGCAGACAGCTGTGGTATGCCTAGAGCTAAATGTGTGAGCTTACACACAGCCATGTATATGTATCAAGTGTGAGTGTGGAAACAGAAAAATCATTAAGGATGAGACCAAGCAGAGTCAAAATACAGTACAATTCAAGAAACTGAGGTGCATTACTTGAAAGTTTAATGGTGAATAAAACGTCTGCTCTTATAGGATCATCCTCTGTGAATATAAGTCTTGAATACACACTCTGCTGGCATTACATTTGACCAACAACACTGGAGCTGCAAAATTGAGTCTGCTTGAAGCAAACACCACATCACAGAGCTAACAAAAGAACTGAATACAGAGGATCTGGTTTGATTTGTTGCATTTTGAATAAATGTTAACTGGACAGACAGGACACTTTTTCATAAGTGTAGCCCATAGAAATAAAAATTAGAGCATGCAATCAAAATGTCCCTGCTCGGATATACAAAAATTTGACAATGGATTGAACTACCATGGTTTTAAGCCCACATAGTTTCAGAGCAACTGAGCTCAGATGTGAAATACAGATCATGATTATCCAGCAAAATTGTTGTGAATCACAAATATGGAAATCTGCAACAGTTTCCAAAGACTTTCCCCAAATTCAGGGAAATACCTCCATCTTGTGGTGGATGTTGGTCAGTACAACATATGGGAGTACTTTTTTCCCCCTCAAATTACTGTCAAATTTATTGACCACCAAAAAATTGGTTTGTTAATTAACAAGATCCATAACCACATGCATACAACGAAAAAACGTGTAAAAACTAATTTTTATTAACATCTGCAAAGTTTGCTACACAGTCATCCTGACATCCTGTTTTATAACATCATGACTGAGTACAGATTTATTGTTCAGAGACAGAGACAGAGAGAGAGAGAGAGAGAGGCTTTTGCTGGAAAAGCCATTGCACTTTGCCTGTTGTACATCATGTTGTGTGACTCATCTGTCAACCACATCGAGAGAGACTCAACCAATAAATTAAGACAGGAAATGCGACACACATAATGGCAGGAAATGAATACATGAAATCACACCATCATCAATGCAAAAATATATGTAACTTGATCATTGTAATTTAAATCCAAGAGGGACACGAGAGAATTACATCAGTTACTTACATTGCAACCCTGTTGTTGTTTTGACACATTCCTAGATTGAAAAGGATCCCAGTGATGCTACAAAAAGGTTATTACAGGCTGTGTTTTAATATGTCTTTAATAAGACTTCTGCTACAATACATGTGGAGTAATAGTAGTTTTTTTTTTAACACAACATGTAGCAAAGGACGGTAATGTGTCTCTCTACTCAAAAGTAGCAGCACTGGCTCAGATGTTTAGCTGCAGATGAACCAAAACTACTTCTACACTGGTGGCAATTGGACTTCATACCTTGACATGCCGTACTGATTTTCATGCTGTCGACTGGGTAACACACTATCTCTGACCATGAAGTTCAATTTGTGTGGCAAAAATTGAAACGTAAAAATATTAAAACACAGCCACAGAGTAGAAAGTAGTCTGATAAGTCAATGTTATTTCAGTTCTAGTCATTATTAGACATTTAAAAAAAAACATTTTAAAGAAGCTTAAATTGTTCAATTGAAAACATTCAATGTGTTAGTTTCACTAACAAAATACTTCCTGCATAGAATCTGGTACCAATGAAACAGTCTTACACTGTCCCTAGAAACCATGAGGTACATCAACTTTATAACGGCTAAATGAAGCTAAAGGAAATATTTAACAGGGTCGATGTGGCTTTGCATTAGACACAACTGTATCTCATAACAGTCCCGAAGGAGGATAAAAGTGGAGAAATAGGCAGACAGACAGATATGAAATATCATGAAAAAGACATGAAGACAAAGAAATAATGGCAACAACAGTATCAGACTTGTGTCCAGACTTGCCAGGAGTTGTGAACAGTGCAGCTACTGGAGCCTTAGTCTGCGGTTTGCAGAAAGTCACTGTAAAGCTGCTTTCCCTTTAAAGGCTCTGCTTAGCATTATAAACATGCAATCATCAGAAGCACACACACCATTACAAGCATACATTCAAACACAATGTTCTTGACATCAGCCATACAAACTGTTTAAACTCTCAGAATATTAAAGATGTCTGAATAAAGTAAAAAAAAAAAAAAAAAAAAAATCTAAAAGGGTGGATTGTTCTCGAGAAAAATCTGTTGTGCAAGTTCAAGCATCTGAATTGCTAAGACGCATAAAAGTATTAAAACACCCATTTTTTTTTTTTTACATGTCTACAAACAGTCTCAACAAACATTGTCCCAAAAAATCAACTTGTGCCGTACACTTGCTAACATGCCTTGAAAAAACCAAAGTCCAGGTGAAATGACACGGAGCATGTCAGTGGTGTGAGTGTACTGAAACAAAGTCTGAGAGCAGTTCCTCGCCTCAGCATCTGTCTCTCTGACCTCGTGGCCCCTTGACCTGCAGGTTCTCCACAGCTACGTCAGCTCCGCACTAAAGTTCATCCTTGTAGGCAGCTGACAGCATCTCGGGTGGGGGCGACCCTTTCAGGGTCTTGTGGGAACCCCTCCAATCGGTGCGTACCGAGTCATCGTCCCACAGGGTGGACGTTTCCGTGTCACTCACCCACTTGGGCTCGCCGGCGTAGTGACACGGCTGGACCAGGAGGGGGCGTGCACTGAAGGCTTGCAGGTTCCTGTTGGGGAAATGGGACTTGTAGTCCTCACTGCAGAGAGAGATCACATGGATTTGGTTTGATTCATTTGAGACTTTAAAACATCTTGTATGTCACAATAAAAGAATAAAACTAATAATAAATATGGAAAACAACATCAGCCATTAAATATTAGCACACTATATTTCCTACAAATGAGTATTAATCATTAATATCTGTTTTATTTTGGGCCTAATTTGAAATACATCCATTTCACAGAGGCTGATTTTCAGTTACTCTTAGCATGAAGGGCGACAGCAGGACCAATGTGTGGTGTGCGGTCGTTGTGCATTCTTAGCGGACCAGTCAAGCATATCAAATTAGAATCACAGAGGTGAGAGAGAGAAAGAGAGAGAGGATAGAGAAAGTGGGTTGGCTTTAAGCCAGTTTTCCACACATGATGAAGCACACAGACACTGCCAAGCCTTCTGGTTTGCAGGCCCTTCAGCCCAAGGTCCATTTCATCTCTTGCAGTCAGTACCGCATGTGTCATATCTCGTTTACTCTGCTAACTCATCACTGTGGGATGATGAGAGAAGTTGTCTGGCGAGGGCTAACGTCAGGTGATGTTACGGGTAGAACTGAACACAGGGGTTGCACTAACATGCAGCCATTAAAGAAACAGTTTAGAGGAGAAATGTTATGAAGGAAAAGGGGGTCATGAGATAGAGGAGGAATTGGTGGAGGAAAACAAAGAAGAATAATAGTAGAAATGTTTTGACTGCTGGAAGGTACTAACTCTGTGAGTAAAAGGAAAAAGCCTACAGCCATGCTAGCAGGTCTGTGCTGTATTTAGGACAAGTGGTGCTTTGAGCTAAAAGGTAACAGGGCCAGGTGTTTATGAAGACAATGCTCACATGCTAATGCTTAGCATGTACAATGTTTACCACGTTCACTGTCTTAGTTTAATGTGTGAGCATGTTAGCATTTGCTAATTACCACTAAAGTCAAAGTAGCTACGGTGGTGAAATGCTGTTAGTTATGCAGTTGGATCCAACTGAAACATTTAACTAAAAAAACAAAAATGTAAACCTCACGGTGACACGACGATGTTAAAAGAAATGTTCATCATTTTTCAAGTTCAACGCAAGTCTGCCACAGAGACATCTGAGTCCACTTCGGCGGTCTGTCTGGCAACCACACTGTGCCTAAAAAAAAAGTGGCAATCCACATCGCTCCAAATCCAGACAATCAATCTCAGAGAGAGATGCTGCCATGAAACCTGGAGGCCTATATCATCCAAAAAGAAAAGCTTGAAAAGCACTACATATTAACCTGACAAGAATAGAGATTATGGCCAAAACTGAACGTCTTTTCAAAGAAACTCAGATGTAAAACCACAGACTAAATATATAGCATGCACACAAGTTTAGGCAGCTATAAGGAGGAATCCTTGCAGCATTTATGAGGTCTGTTTTAACTTTGAATTTCTGGCTGGAAGAATGCTAAAAGACTAGTAGTAACTGAATGTAAATATGAGATAAGAAACCATGATAGAATTTTTCACAAAACTACTCATTAAGATCAGAGATTAAAACCAGGAAAGTATAAGGAGGCGCATGCATTAATACAAGAAAGAAGCACATTTCTGCCCGCGGCTTCAGTGCTGATGTCGTACATACTTGGGATGTTTGTCATACATGATGGGGAGGAACTCATCGACAGGCAGCATCTTGGAAAGCGGCTCAGCATTGAGCAGTTTTTGGGCTCCCTGTAGTGAGATGGCATAAGATAGAGTCCAGTACGAATAGTCCGCCATCACCAGGTTCCGAACATTCTCCACCGGCTCCTCGTTTCCAGGATTCACCTGCTTCCTGCCGAAGTATCTGTGGAGCAATAATAAGAAAAATGGAGGGTAAAGAGAAGAGGTAAAAGAGCTAAAGTCCAAAACAACTTAGTACTGAAATCTGTTGCTGTTCTTTGCTGCCAAATATCCTGGAAACTGTTTCTCTTTTCTGTTTTGCAGCATTTGTTCTGCATATGTGTCTAACTATCTTCAGAGAGAGTTATGGAAACCGAAATACAAAACAAACAAAAAAAAAGTCTCTGGTTCACATCCCATCTTCCCGCTGATAAATACTTTCAAAATACTTTCACCATGTGTCTGACGTTTGTTTCCATGTGCTTTACAACTTGAATCACAGGGAAACTGACTCACAAATACAGAGCTGCATTGGTATGCAGACACACACGAGGGAATATTTACACCCCGACACTGTTCAACTCTGTTTGAATAAGCTGTGAGTGATGTGTGTTGCATTCCTGAACGTGGACTTTCTTTTATGACTTTTGACCCTTTTCCTCAACACACACACACACACACACACACACACACACACACACACACACACACACACACACACACACACACACACACACACACACACAGTGCTTTTTTGAGGATACTCTACCTTCCCTGCCTAATCCTTGGCCTTCATCTAACCCCACTTAAAACAGGTACCATGGGGGTAAAACATTGTCTTACATGATGTCCCAATCCAGCTCCACCAGCTCCACCTCCTCCATCAGCCTGAGGACTCGTCGTTTGAAGTTGGCCTGGAATCGAGCATCATCTTCGAAGACAAGTGCTTTATCCATCTGCTCGTCCACCATCTGAGGAGAAGAGGGAAAAATGTTGTGCGTTTCCCATCAGGCTCTGTATTAGGATTCACTTCCAAGCTGGTAAAACCTCAATCTGAAACTTTTCAAATCAAATCTTTCATGTCTTCTTTTTTTAACACAGACAACACAATACACAAGTAGTTATTTAGCAAATACATTAAAATGAAATAGGAAACATATCATTTTTTATTGAATTTCAGTCTATAATATTAAGTTTTATTCATATGTAATTTATTTAAGATTAAAAATGTCATAAATTACAGTGAATGCAATAAAATACAATCTAATTCATAAGGCATTTGGATGAATTTGTATTTGACAAACAGATTTGATTCTTGCCTCAAATACAATATAATCCTAATACCAAAACCTCAACCCTACACCTGAATTTGTCCTCATCATTATATTGTTCTCTACAAACCACTCTCAGTCACGCCAATAAAGACCTTCATGTACAATTTGTGTGTCCTCTCACCTCCTTCCAGATGAAGAAGTGGCTGAGGAAGCAGCCCACCTCTCCTTTAGTCAGGGTGCGTCCAGAGAACGGGTCATAATAGCCTGGCAGCAGGTCAACACCCAGGATCTTAATGTCACTGCTGTTCAGTGCACTGCATACACATACACATACATACACACACACATACATATACACACACACACACACACACACACACACACACACACACACAGGTATTATATTCCCACAATTCCACAGACAACCTCACTGCACACTGTCCTCTGTGGCCTGCACACTGTGTTTCCCACATGTGCAATATACCTAGCCATAAAAATAGATTTTTTCAGTCATAACTGTCTTCATTCAGATTTGCTCAGAAGTGGATTATAACTGAACCATGAACCTACAGTAAAAACAAGAATCACGAGCTGATATATCAGTATGTTCCCGTAGAGAATTTTCCTATCAGCTATTCTCCAATCTACATTTTCTCTCAGTATCTGCAAATTTAGTATTGATTTTTTCTTTTCTTTTTTTTTCTTTTACATGGAAACATGGAGTACTGCACTTACTTTCCATCCACAGCATCCACCACCTTGACGTCAATCTCCAGCTCATTCAGAGAGAACAGCATCCGGTCTCTGCGGTCAGGACGGCGTCGCAGATTTATCAGATATATCTGAGATGAGGAGGGGAAATGGATATTTAACTCTGTTTACTGCACGTCATAGCTGTCATGCATATTGTTAATTTCCAACTTAGTCTTATGCATACAAGTACACTTTATTACGTACTTTTTAAAACTCCATTCATCAAGGGACAACTACACTATACTTCAATTACTTTGGATTATGCTAAAAAACCTAAAAAAAAAAGTTGAATTTCTTCATGCTCTAATCATTATATATCCTGCTGTGTATGAAAATTTAATTTTAAAAAAGTATTAAAATTTTATTAAAAGTCACTGACTAGAGGTTCTACAGCAGGATTTTGATTAATAACATTCAAGAACCGAGGAACGTTTTTTTTCTCTGATGCTGAAACAAAAATCCTTTTTACCTCGTCGAAGCCCATGAGGTCCCTCTGTTTGGGGAACATGTGGACGAAGCGAGACGGGTGCATGGGAGGACCATCGACTTTTTGACATATGGGGGACATTTGAGTTTGAAGAGAAGAACATAAATTAGTGAAATAAAGCTGAACTTGCACAAAGTGAACATGTGAAGAGCAGCTGATAAACCAAGGATTAATAACTGTTGCATATATTTTTTCAGTCTGTATCAATTTGTTGTTTTTTTTTAACTCTCTTATTATTAACAAATAGTGAATACAGTCTGTTCTTACTCATGGACTCAAGGTGGACGTGAACAAAGTTGAGGCGATCATCTTCCAAAGTGTGCTGAGGTTTGGCCGGGACGTTCAGGTAGCCGTAGCGCTCCTTGTTACTCAGGTACATTTGTACCTCTGAGCAGCAACAAAAATGAATGACTCAGTAAATGAATGAATGAACGAGACGTTAATTGTTCAACATCCTTGTTTTCCCACTAGGACACATTAATCAACCGTGAAAAAGTGCGTTTGTACAGACATTACTTTGCTTGAGTTAACCTGTCTTTAAGTGCATGTGATTACAAAAACATGACGACAAACAGGCACTAACAAACCTGCGGCCCGACAGGAGAAGGCGAACACAATGATGTCATCATAGGGCCACGAGTAGTCCTCGTGAGGAGGGTAGAAAGCCAGTTTCTTCATGCCCTCCTTCCTTAAATCCAGCAGCATGGTGGAGTGGACCATGGGCACCGGGAAGCAGCCCAGCCTGTGGCGGTGACGGGTGGGGAAATATTCTGCTGTTCGGCGATAATATCCCTGAACAAGTGCACACACACAAATATGAAAAAGTGAACAAACATTTTTTCTGACTGACTTGGTGTTACCTTCCAACAGGTTACTGACCCCTATCAGAAGTGTTGCTCACCTGTGGCGTGATACCGCACCAGTAGTTGGAGTACGCTCCCTGAGAGTCCAACATGGGAGCGATGACTGACTTGTTCTCCGCTATCAGCAGGTTGAGGGTGTCTGGGTTGGTGAGGATATTGTCTGTGTCAGCATACTGAAACAAAGACAGACAGACAGATGACACAAAGAGAAGAGAGAGGGAATAGGAGAGTGATTGTAGTGTCTGGTCTCACTGCAACAATGGATGAAATAACAGCAGCAAAGAAGGGACATCAGACGGATCAAGGCAGGTATTGATATGAATCTTAGTAAGATTATGTTGTAATGTACCAGGATGTAGTCGGCCCAGCGTTTCCTGGCGAAGTTCAGTGCTGCCTGCTTCAGCTTCATCACATACTCATATCTGCTGTTGGGCCAATGTTTAGGACCCAGCTCTCCTGCATAGGACCTAAGACCAACAGAGACAAGAGAGACCATATATACTGTCTTAGTATCCTTTTCTTATACCTCATAATTTTTAATTTAGTTAGGCTGAAGGGTTTCAGTGGCAACATACCTTTCCTAAATAAATTATATAGTGAAAAAAAATCAATCACTATATGCAGACTTTCAAAACTAAGAAATAAATACCAAAACACAAAAAAATTCAATGTGGGTAAATCTATTTGGGTGGATCGCCAAATAAATTCTGTATACTGTATGATAAACACAGTATATGTGCATACACAGCGTAAAACACAGCTGGACGGACACCTTAAAAAGTTCAGTGACTGTGAGCAGGTTAGTAGAGTTCAGACTGTTTAACATGCATACACAAATAATTTCCACTATTGGCCTCCTCTGCTCAGACAGATATCCACATAGAGAAACACGTATGGACAAGCAGAGGCGTGCCGCATCATTCTTCATTATCCAGAGACAAAATATAGTGAAACCACCAATGCTGACAGGTGAGCTACAGGCTAAGAGCCTATAAAGGTGTATTAATACATTTTCATTGTGCATAGAAGAAAAGACAGAATGAGCCAGATCAAAGCTTCAAGTACAGCTTGGAGCTGGACCATTAGCAAGGGGCTTGAGTTATTTCATTACTACCAGTATGACACATCAGGGAAGCTTTGACAGTGATCCTGGTAAAATAAAAGAGAGGGAGTGGGCTTACTCCTTTCTTTTTCCTTCATATTAATGCACCCACTCAAGTGTCCTGGGTAAGATTTGCTTGCTCTACACATGACCTGCAGGACCAGGACAAGATCAGTGTTAAACCAGACCACAAAAGTTCGATACATTAATGCGCTGTTATTTGGACTCACGTGGGCTGCTCCATTGGTCTCCACTCAACATAATGGTAAAATTTCTGCATGACAGTAAGCCACTCTTTCAGTATGGCTGTGGTGTTATCCAAGTTGTGATCCGTGGCAGCCCTAAGGAGAGAGAAAGCAGATGGTAAAATAAATGTAGACATCCAAAACTGATGAAGATGATGAACCAGGTTGAATTTGTTTTAACTGCTGGTTTAACGGAGGGAATATGGACAGAACTCCAACAAATCTTTATGGAGGTACAAATATTTGTTCCCCTCATATGATAAATTCAGAGAAAGCTGTTTAAGAAGAGAATATGGTAACCACTTTAAACAGCAAAGTGGAAGAGCCACTAGTTAGTGGGGTGTTTTCAGAGTCTTGATCAGGATTTCACACATATTTGAAAAGCTTTCAACACCAGTAATCTTACTGCTTGAATATCTGCTCCAGTGAAAAGCAGGGGTGGACAACATGATGACACAGTGACATGAAACAATACTGAAATTTTGCCTTGGTATGTGTTGTTATATGAATCTCTGTATGATTTAGACAATTCTGGGCCTACTTGTAAATGTAAATTAGCAGAACTTCTTTTCTGTAAAAAAACGGAATCTTTATATAATTTTTGCATCAATCATGTGATTAAATATTTTAAGTTGCCACGTATTGCATTTGCTGGATTATTAGTGTTGAAAGTATAGTCTAATATCCTACACATACTGCTGTGAACACATCACCCACAGTACCCTACCATTATCACCTTTATAGAAAACATCACATTTTTAAACCAGACAGATGACTATCACAGCTGTATTTCGTCTCTGTTAGGTAACCCAGCAACAGTTTATCTTTCTTTATAGATCCAGCGCCATCAAATCAAACCTTAAACTTACGAGAAAAATACACATAAAAAGATGGTTACTTAGCCCAGAGACGTATACTGCTAAAAACCACTGGAGGGCAGTTCTGTTTGTGCGTTTTAATCATTAGTGTTACACATATTTTATTCAAATCATTGTTCAGAAAGCATATCAGTTAGAACAAACTCTAAATTCATGCAGTCCACATAAGGAAATGACTGTGGCAGCCTGGGCTGTGAGAGGCACACAGGGAAGAGGGGAGGAGGGGGAGATCGCTGCTGCTTTCACAAACTCATTTAAATGCCATTGACCTTTTGAACGGCTGCTATAGTCGGATACAAAAAAAAAAAAGGGAGAGCCCTGTACAAACAGCCCAGCAGTGCATGCAGTCCAGTGTCCATGCAGAAAACCCACCACACAGAGATGCGATCTTTGGGGTAGTTGAGCCTCTCCAGGGCTCCGAGGTAGTACGGCAGGGAATGGGCAGCGTTTCTGGCTATGATAGCGATAACCACGGTGGGAGGCTGCATTTTCGACTCCTCCGGATACTTTTCCTCCGAAAAGTAACTCTCTGCCTGGAAAACAAAGGCCGCTAAAACTAGAAAGCGAAGTAACATGGTGGAGGCTGAGAGGGTCCTGCTCAATAATCCACGGAGCTTCAGTAGCTCAGCACGTAGCCGCTGTACGCGTCAGCAGTCCAAGAAAAAAAAAGGGCTTTCCCAAAATTTTCAACCCCCACTTTAACTTATTGTAAAAGGCTGGCTCACTTCTTTTTTTTTTCCAAGAACAAACCAAAACCCAGTCCGACAGAGGGTTCAATTACAACTTCCGTTTTAGGCTCACGGCTCAGTAGAAGTGTGACAACGTTATCCAAAGATGAAGGCGTGATTTGGCCAGAATGTAGTTCTTCATAAATCTCAGGAGACAACAGTGACATATCCAGTTGGAAAATGGGGAAACTATGACGTTAAGCGATTAACATGCAGTCATCCATAACTCCATAAGGAATTTATTTATTCTTTTCCAGAAAAAAAAAATGGGGGGAAAAAGTGATAACACACTTAAGTCTTATAGTCAGAAATAGTACTTTACTCCCTGTTGCACTTTTAGCTAACAGATCATAACAAACATAACAAATCATTAACATTTAGGCTGCAGTGTAGGTGTTTACATTTATATGCACATTACGCATGAAATATATATAAGCATGAAATATAAGTTATAAGTAGGCTAACATAGATGTAGTCCAAAATGTCCTCGCGACTTGAAGGCTGCAGTGCACATCAGCAGGCCTACATGGCAGTTTCTGGTGTTTATTCTGGCAGCTGTTTCAGAGATTGACCAGCAGAGGGAGGGTTTGATCCAAGAGAAGGCCCATACAAGCATATAGCTTATATAATTACAATTGTATGGGCAAGGAGGAGCTCAACCTCAGAAGAATACACACAGGCTAAGGAGGCTGACATTTCTCAGAAAAACACTGATTTTATTCAGAAGAGATGACAACGGGTAGAGACCACCTTTCACAAGCAATTCATGGTGAAAATGTAGTGTGGATCATACTCAGCTATATTTATTTGACGTATAGTTACTTTGCAGCTTGAGATTTTACATTCAAACCATATGATAAGATCATAAAATATAATGTTTTGCTATAAAAATGAACTATATAGCCCAACAGTATATGAAGTGGTTCAAATCTGCCAAAAAAAACACTAAAATGCTGTGTCCTATTTTATAATAAGACACATTTTATAAAAGGTTTGTAAATTGTAACTAATGGCTTTATTTATATTTATGAGTTAATCTATTAAGTTTCCAGCTTATACAAAAATCTATTTGGCTGAGTGTATCCAAGAAGCCATTAAGCAAAGTGAGTACTTTTGTTTTTGATACTCATGTGCATTTTGCTGATAATAACTATATACTTTCAGTGAAGTAAATTTTAATGCAAGACTTTATAATAGCACTTTTTACGCTGTGTTATTGCTACTTTGAAGTAAAGTATCTGGTCCAAGTTATTTACACTAATGTGATGTAAAGCGGATGGTGTGAACGCCACGGG
This sequence comes from Seriola dumerili, assembly GCF_002260705.1. Classification (NCBI taxonomy): domain Eukaryota; kingdom Metazoa; phylum Chordata; class Actinopteri; order Carangiformes; family Carangidae; genus Seriola; species Seriola dumerili. The sequence continues at coordinate 167,968 of NW_019175856.1, forward strand.
GTCAGGAGGTCTCCTCTGGGAAGTGATGAGCAGTAAACACAGAAGACCTGATTAGGGAGACAAGGAAATCATAATCTTCAGTAAGACTGATGTTCAGCCTTATATTCACCCTGTTAATGAAACATTTTTGGAATTCTTCACATTGAAATGAAGACGACTCCAAACAGAAGATAAACAAAGAAACGACATTGGAAAGTTTCTGGTATTTAGCCATGAGATCTGTCAGAAATTTTAACTGGTAATTAGTTATTTTCCATTTGCTCTCTGTCGTTATTCATTATAGCCTTATAGTCTTGACTGATCTGTTGAGAAGAGGAGTTGTGGGTTTTGTTGCTGTCACAGAGTCCATTGTTCAGAAGGAGCTAAGGACATAGCGATTAGCTCCTCAGTATGTAAAAGGGTCAAAGATGCTCCTTGGATGTAGTGGGTGCCACTGTGTGGGCATCAGACGGTTCACTGCTGAGTGAAGCATGTGCGAGCAGATGGGTTAAATTTTAGGAGTGGGGTGAGTGTGAACAGAGAGACCAGAGGATTAAAACAGGGGTATTGTCCTTTATGTGTGTTGGGTCACCTACTGATGGAACAACACCATCAGTCACAAACTAATGGAAGTGGGACTGTAGAGATAGCTCCCACTTGAATAAATAGCTACATGTTTCTCAATATGCCGGATCAAAACAAGTGTTCACTGAAGATTTTTGCCACCTTGCACCTCCTCAAAGACTCTCTAGAGGTCCCTGGGGCCCAATTTGAGAAACTCCTTTAACAGCTGTTGTCAGTTTTGTTTTCAAAAGAAATAAACTCAAGACCTCAGTCCATCGTTGGTCACATCCTGCAGGTTTAAATCATCTTTGACCAGTTTGTAGAGAGCCGGTGTGTGTGTGTGTGTGTGTGTGTGTGTGTGTGTGTGTGTGTGTGTGTGTGTCTGTGTGTATGTGTTTTAACATAACCTGAACCAATCATCTAAATAAGATAGACACAATATCATTACAATAAGAATCTAATTATAAAAAACAATGTCAAATCTATCATGTTCAGTCACTTCCAGAAGTCCACACTCATACTATCCACACACACACACACATATGCACATGCACATGCACACCATTAAATCTTCAGGGTAATATTATGCAGAACAGAAGAAACATTCAAATACTCATTTTAAGTGAAAATGATTTTATTTTTTAAATGGATGGATTTTAATACTAATGATCAGTCTGCTCAGAACTCAAGTGAAAATCAAGATCATGAAATTGAGGTCGGCCGGACAGGAGCTGTGAAAAGAGCAAAAAGAGGAGTGATGGGAACAGGAGGAGGAGAGTGGTGAAGAAAGAAGAAATGGAGAGGCATAGATGTGGGTGGAAAATAATAAGCAAAGTGGTATATAATGAATTTTGACTCTTTTTGCGGGTTCAGTGAATAAACTAAAGCAGTCATTGCTAACAATAGCAGCCTTGGGTTAAAGGCACCGTTTGTGTGGACAGGTCAGGGGGTTGAGGGTCAAATCTCTCCTATTCATGACACCCCAAGTGTTTCCACAGTCACACACAAACACACACTTGGACACACGCATATATATGTATGTCAGGGGCACTTTCCCAGCGTTTGTGGCTGAGGCAGATCTGGGAGAGTTCAACCTCGGGTGCACTAACTTTTCACAGTGAGGTCAAGGGTGGAGATGGCGTTTGTGTGTGGGGGTGTGTGAATGAGAGACAGAGGGGTAGAAGGAAAGACAGAGAAAGGATAGGGGGAGAGAGAAAAGACAAAAAGAAAATCGGCATTGTTTTTGACCAGATTGCAAGGGACAGACTGAGGGAGAAAAAGCGGATAGACTGCAGTTACGTTACGATCGTGTATGTGCAGTGTGACTTCACTTGACTCAGTTAAATGGTCAGTTCACCCAAATTGAAAAAAAAACAAATATATTATCTCACTTACTTCTGGTAATATGTATCCATGCAGATCGTTTTTCTTTGATTTGTGCAAGTCTTGAGACATAAAACCCTGAGACTGTCCCTATTACATCTGGATCGTCCACAGGCTTCAGTGTGATTAGGTTTCACTGGATATTGAAAAAAATTGTCCCTGTTTAAACTGTTGACAACATGTTCTGTGGATTATCCCGAGTAACAGTAGCTGATTCTGGAAAGATTTTGTAAATGTAATTTTTTCTTGAACGCACCACCAATGAAATCCCACTCACCACCACTGTACTGCAGTGGCAGCAGAAATCTCAAAATTCCAGCAAAATAAAACCAAAAATATCAGCATGTTAATATGGTTTTTGGAATCTGGGTTAACTGACCCTTTAAAGCGTAGTGGGGGGTCTATCAAGGGCCCACCACTCATCCATGTCACATGCAGTCACATACACACAAGCGCACACCCTAGCCCGCCAGGCAGTCACTATGCCACCCATCTCTCTTTCATCTTTTCTTTGCCCAGTCCGAATGCTAAAGTTAGCGTGAGAGACTGAGTGGCTGCAGGTTAGGATGTGTGTTTCTGTCTTTGTGTTTGTGTGTTGGGACCGGGGCTGGTAGGCAGCAGAGAGTCGTGACATTCTCACAAGCTTCCGGGACCTTTATTGCTGTGGCAATAATCAATAGCGTTCCCACAGAGACGTCTTTTGGCTGGGCGGGTCAATACCTGTCACTCAGGGTCTGAGCCGTGGCACATACCCTCTTACTCAGCAGCTACAGCGGCTTCACTCTGTCTGCTCCACTCCTCCCATGTCATCCTATATGTATCTCAGGAGTGTAATATTTCCACAATTTAAGGAGTCGTGTGTTTTATTTGAACTCATGTCCAATTGAACCGCTGTGTCACTTTTTGTTTTCTTTTGCACATATGTTGCTGAGCTCTTGAGGAAATCTAGTGACCTCAGTAGGACTGCAGCTAAAGATGAACTTCTTCACCAATTATTATTCATGATGAATCTATTTACCCATAACAGATTGCTGTTCAATATGCAATGACATAAAACAGACAGAAGCAACAGATCTTCACGTCTGAGAAGCTGGAACCATGTGAATGTTTGGCATTTTTCTCTTGATAAATGACTTAAACGATTAGTCCATTATCAGCATGTTACCAATTAATTTTCTGTCAGCCCACTAACTGATTAATCTTTTCAGCACTAAACTCCACTTGTGGTTATTTGTGTTTTATTGTAAACCGAATGATTCCAATAATCATCTGCTGGGTCAGAAAACTCCTGCGCTTATGCAACTGTGTTTGCAGCTGATCTTTGGAAAACTCAAGAATTTTTTTGTTTTTGTTTTTGTTTTTTAACCTGTCAATGACAATTTGTATCAAGCAGCAGTTTCCTGTGTGTCTAACTATAAATCAAATACTCAACCTTACAGACAATATGTTTCTGGTCACAGGGATGTGAAGAGGGGATGTGGTGCAGCTGACAGCAGTATGGATGAATTGATAGCCAGGCCAGTGGGCTGGGTGTCTTTTTTTTTTTTTTTTTTTGAGTCAAGCACTTAAACAGAATTGCTTCAGTAAAAAATAACCTGTGTACATCAAATCCAGTCTTTACACGACACCACTTAGTCAGCACAAAGAAACTGATGCTCAGACTAAATGCTCCAGCAATGGCGGAAATAATGAGATTATGAGGTCAGTGATACAGGTATGATTGCATTATCTGTTCTCATGAATATGAAACAGATCATCATCGAAACGTTTAAAATTTTGGATTTCTGTTTGGATCTTTTTAATATATATATATATAGAGAGAATTTTAAAGTTATCAAATACAATTATTGCTGTTGTTTTTTTTTTTTTTTACAATAGATGATGGTTTTTATGATGACAGTGAGCCTTATAGTCTGGTGTAGAGTGGAGGTTTTGAATGGAGAAAATCTGCAGATAATGAAATATTAGGACATTCTCTTTGGCTCTTTATGCTGCTATAGTTTAGAGTCAGTTTATAGATTTCTAGTGCAGAGGCAAGATTTAGGAATGTCAGCTTTTTTTAACTTTTAAAAACTCAGATCTTTCAAAATATACCCGTTTTTATTCAAAGCTGGATTCATCTATTAGTCTTGCAAACACTGATACACACTAACAATTTACAGGATATTTGTGAACACCCCTTGTGCCCCATGATCTCTACAAAGTAATGGTGAGATTAGTGTAGACTTCTCTGCTTCTCATCTTCTCTGTTACTCCCTGGATGACGCTGTCCGTCGCCCCGTTGCCAAGCAACAGCGCAGCCACTGTCAAAGAATTCTGGGGGATGTTTAGGCAGCGGCATGCTTGGGGGGAAGGAGTGTGTGTCTGTGTGTGTATGTGTGTGGCTGTGTGTGTGTGTGTGTGTGTATGGCTGTGATGGTGGCGGAGGAGGAGTAAGAGGGTGAGGAGTGTGTACTGGTCTGAGTAGAGAGGAGCAGAACACACTCAGTTGTGCATCTTTAAGAAAATGGTCTTTTAATCTTTTAATCACAGCCATTATGCCAGTTGGTGATTCCTCGAGATTTATTTTCCAGCCCAGCCTTTCATCAGCGTCACAAAGTATACACAACTTTTCTCACACCGAAGAAAAACTTCTTCTTCTTCTTCTTCTCCTCCGCACTCACACAAATGTGACTTTGCAGTGTGTTTTCAGTGGTTTTAGTCCAACAGCATGTGAAGCAATCTCCCTGCCAGCTTCAGTGGATATTAAAATAAATGAAGACATGAGATTTGTCTTCTCACTGAACCTCATCATACTCGTACGATATCTCACACATAAGCAACACTATAGCCGGGCAACACATGCAAGAAGTAAATGAATTAGCAAAAAAAAATCAAAAAGGCGTGTTCACACAGAATGAATTTATAATGAAAGCTAAAACTGTCTCTCTTGTGCATCATGGCCTTAAGACTTGTACAGCACTCCTGTGTCTCTCTGTAATTGGTTTCCTGCATTCACTGTCTGTCTCCTTGAATGCCCCTGGTTGTGCATCATATATTTCCTGCCTATCTCTAACATTTGCTCCACTAAATATTGCAAGCAGCCAGTACAGATGAGCAAGTCCTGCTGCTTTAATGCTTACTGGATGAAATTAGTGTACCGCTGCTCCTTCATAAAGATCTTTTTAGGAAATACAGTGCTTTAGCAGGAAAGTACATGGATAGAGGAATTGTGTTTGTCCACTGAGCCTGTTCAGAAACTCTCCTCTCAATTTACCTCTTTGTCCGTTTGACTCCATGCCCTGTCTTTCCTCTACATCCTTCCCACTATAAATTTCAATGACATTCCCTGCCACAGCATTGCCTCTCTCTATAACCTCCCTGCTCTGCTCTCCATCCTCTATAGCTGTGCCCTAGCAGCAGGGAGGAGATGCCTTCACCAGAGGAGGTTTATTTTAAGGATTCCCCTGTTCCCTTTGTCCTCTCTCTCCTCTCCATCTCTTGGCGGCATGGTTTCATAGCCCACCCCGCCGACTGGGCCTCCCTCTCCCCTGCCAGGCCTTTTAGCCAGCGGGTTAAACATTGATTTGTGAATGGAGGGAAGCACAGTGGCCCCTGCGTGGAGTGCAGCGGTTCCCTACTGTTTCTGTGTGTACACACACACACCCCTACTATACACCACCAAGACTAACAGCCATCATGAAAGCTACTGAGCTAAAAGGCCTTAATTCAACAACTGAAGATAGTCGATAGTGTTTCACTTTTTGTGTGTGTGTTGCTATTTATCCTGTAAAAGTTGAATTAGATTTTTTTAAACTGCAAAGTCAGACAGTTTTCACAATCAGCACAGAATTAAAGGAGCATTTCCTTTGTCTTTCTTTTTTCTTGTGCTTAATCCAAAATGATCTGTAACCAAAAGTTTATTGTCTAATACTTGAACAATTTGCAGGTTTGAAGATGTTTCTTATCCACAAACGCAAAACTTTGTTGAACTGCAATACATGTAATGTGCATCACTTGTTGAGCCGTCAGTCACTTTTTGCCACACATTTGTTCTTCGATAGTTTTAAATTAAAGAACAAACTTCTGTTGCAGATGTCTGTGATTTTAACTATATACAGATTGTGAGGTAAACTCACCTTTGCACTGTGGCACTTGGCCACAGTATGAACTGCATCCATACAGCTGTGAGCACCATAAATGAGTGATGTCAAGGTGAGAGTAAAAGTGGACCCTCTTGACTTCTTACTGGGTTTCCCGCCTCTGGAAGAGTCAGGGCATGAAAAGGCAAAGAGAGAGAGAGAGAGAGAGAGAGAGAGAGAGAGAGAGAGAGAGAGAGAGGAGTGGAGATGGAGGGGTTTGCTTTTCACCACTCAAAAAAAAAAAGAGCAATGAATGAGTGACTGGCTGAATGAATGAGAGGCGGGCTGAGGCTGAGAGGGGCTCTGGCCCTGTGGATCAGGAGAGGTTAACTCGGCTTCTTCAGAGGGATGAAAAGGGAAAAAACGGATTGAGCTTTAAAGAGGAGGACCCCCTGCGCCCGGGGCGGGATCAGTCAGGATGATTTATTAGAGAGAGAGAAAGCGAGAGCGAGAGAGAGAGAGAGAGAGAGAAAGAGAGAGAGAGAGCGAGCGAGCGGCAGAGTGGAGGTGGCGTTTGTAAGCATCAAAAAGCTGCAGCGCAAACGCAGCATTCACAAGTGCTGATATGCACGACATGAGGATGGGTTTGACTCCGATTCCTGTTCCCAGTGAGAGAGAGGGAGAGGGAGAGAGAGAGACAGAGATAGATAGATAGAGAGAGAGCGAGAGAGAGAGAGACTGGCTTCTCCTGCATCTCTCTTTTTTTTCATTTTTTTTTATTACAGCCACATATTGGGCCATTCACACAAAACCGTTTTACGCGTGAACATAAAAGCGTGCCAACCCTCTTGATAAGATTTTTCACTGTGCTTAAATTCAGTTAAATTGGCATACAAACAGAAAACGCACATTTTTTGATTTGGTTCTGAATTCTCATTATTCTGTTTTAATGCTTGTGAAAAAGACTTCATCTGATCTCATTAGTCACATTCTCCATGATTTAACCAGGTGCGTCCAAGGGCCAAAAGACTTAACCTTGACATTTTAAAATAAATAAAAGAGCACCTGCACAAATGCAACAAAATGGGAATTTATAGTGAAACAGGACATGTGCAATGCTCTACTCAGCCTATGCAAAAATGCTCTTTGCAGCTTTGCACTCTTTGGCTTTCTATTGCATCTTTATGTGTGAAATGTGCTATTTAAATCGAGATGTATCATTTAAAGTATAAGACAACACATTCTCTGTCGCCCCATCAATCGCCTGTCACATGAGCATCATATAATCCTCTCATTTTCTGTCACTTCGGACAACACTTGCCACAGAGGCCTACAGTAGGCTGCCCTTTCTGCAGCAGAATGGCTGCACATGGCGCTGAAGGCACCGCTTTATGTCCAAGTGCCTGGTTACAGCGTTGCACTAGTTTGCTCACACAAGAGAGGGGGCACAAGAGAAACACTAAACGTCATGCAGTGCGGTCAGAGAGTAAACAGTGTCGGGATTGTAATCTCTTTTTGGGTAGAAAATAGGGCTGTTGTGTCTTTAAGAGGGGCTGCTGGTCCCTCATCGCAGCTGCTGGCGAGTGTGTGTGTGTGTGTGTGTGTGTGTGTGTGTGTGTGTGTGTGTGTGTGTGTGTGTGTGTGTGTGTGTGTGTGTGTGTGTGACATAGAGGACAGCGGAGATTCATTACTTAAGCAGTACAATGGACATTTATCACCCCGTGGTGTTATTCAAATTCAGTACCAAGCGAGGACCCTCTCCACTCCTCACTCCGCCTTGCGTCGCGGCCGCGGCGTTTATTGTTGGAGCGGCGTAAAGAAAAAGCCAGGAGGGCAGAGAGGCATCCATCCAGTCAGTCAGCCAAGCAGCCAGTCAGTCAGTCAGTCCGGGAGACTCGTAAAGGAAGGATGCGAGGGAAGGCAGGAGCGTCTGTCCGGAGTGTATACGAAGCCCGCTGCTCTGCTGCTCCTCCTCAGCCTCCTTTTTTTGTCACCATCCGACGCTGCTCGCTGGGGGGCATTTGGACGGAGCAGAGAGATCCGAGAGAACGCACGTCGTGGGAAATGAACCAAGGACGCACCACCGGGAACTAAGAACTAAAAGGGGGTTCCTTTTTTTTTTTTTTTTTTTTTTTTAATTTTTCGGTTTCATCGCCAGCTATAAAACACCACAGGACAGAACATAAACGCTTCAAGTATTTTTCCTCAAATAGGAGGGGATTTTTTTTTAAATTTAACATCCGTGGAAAGGCATTGTGCTTCTTGAGGCACCAGAACTGAACAGTCTTTCCTTAAATCGATGACAGAACACAGGTGCAGAAATGGCGTTTTCCTGTCGTCCTCACCTCGGACTTTAAAATGAAAGAAAGTCTAGTTGACCTCTTTGATTCTTACCTTTTTTTTTCACCGACTTTCGACTTCTAAAGTGAGACTCTGGCGAACCATAGGAGAGATGACATTTTACTTTAAGATGCAATGGCCATTCAGCCATCTTAAGGCCCCAGAGATCTGGACAGACTTGGGGTTAACTTTACAACTAGCAACCAGTGTAAAGACGTGGAGAGATGGTGGGATGTGTGCATTTCAGGATGCTTTGAAACAGCAGTAGAGAAAGTCACAAAGTGATTGTGACTGCCTCCTTAGCATTATCACACTATTGCAAAAAAAAAAAAAGGACAGAGTGTCTTGTAATGTGGCGATCAGTCAAACAGAGTGGACGAGTTTCTATTTAATGTTTAATAAGTGTGATTTGGGGGAAAGTTGCACTACAGGCTGTATTTAAATGTTTTGGGGGTTTGGTGCAACAGCTCAGTGTTGGGAATGCACAGTGAGAAAGCTGATTTTTCAAAAGGAAAGGCGAATCCAAGAGGCAATGCTGAGCACTGAGGTTGTCAAAAATAATGCACAGTACTGCAACTCCCCATCTGTAGAAAAAAAAAAGAAAGAGGAAAGGACACAGTTTTTAGTATCAGACACAGCCAATACTGTCAAAGGGCATTTAGGCAGGCGTAGCAGGTGCACCCATGGGCCTGTACATTAACTGCCTGTGCACACTTTGTGATTTAAATAATCCGATTTTTTCATTTCTTCCTTTCATCTTGGCTGAGGATATAAGCTATACATAGTCTCTAGCGATTGATTGTCCAAACGCAATTCTTGAGTAAACTCAAATTCAACCCCAAGAATTGTGTATGGACATCTGTTGCTGCAGACTCACATTCATCACTGCTGCCTTGTTTGGCCAAACGCCACATCAAGAGTGTGGGGCCTCCAAACCACAAAGGAGGCTAAAGGAAGGCCTGTGTTTGTTTTGTAACTGTCTCAGTTCAGGTAAGATGCACATCACAGTTTGCATATTATGGAGGAAAAAAAAGAAAGAAAAAGACGCGGGACTGGGCCAATAAAAGTGGAGGAAACCTTAACTCTGCCTCATGTAATGTGTTTTTCGGGATGTGCATTGTGGTTGGCCCGATTGGTATTTACACTTTGTCGAAGATCTAATGAAGACTGTTTGTTTTAAATGGCAAATATCGACGGGAAGCATTGATGTATCGACTGTGTTTGGCAAACAGTACAAGGCAGTAAGCTGAAAGCTCACATGCAGCACAGATGCACGTTGTGGAGGAGAGGTGAGCAAAGCTAAAAGAAAAAAAAAAGAAAAAAAAGAAAAAAAAACTGGAGCACATCAGCAGATATACATGGAGTCATGGATGAGAAGAGTAAACACAAACGAACGAGGCAGATTAAATCAAGGTGGAAATAGGTTTCCGTTAAAAGCTACATTTGGCTGGAAAATAGTTCCTTAAATATTTTCTAATAATTTATTAAAAGAGCATATTTAGAGCCCATTGAAGCTAAGCCCAAAGAGCATCCTGCAGCAGGGCACTCAGCCACTTAGCTAAACACAAGGAGCATATTTGTAGCTATTGCCTCTGAAACCAAATCAAAGGCAGGTTAATAAATGTTAAGGTGTTTCAGTATTATAGAATCAGGAAACAAACCAAAACAAAGGGAGCAGCAGAGGCCCTGCTGATGGATGCTGCCACATTTCTGGAGCCAAAACAGCGTCACTAATAAATCACGTGGAACATTTTTTTGGCACCATGAGGTGTTTTATTGTTTTTTTTTTCTTCATTCATTATTTAAAAATCAATTTCACTGCTTTGAAATCATTCCAATTATTCTTTAAAAACGATAAAGGCGTTAGGAGTTTACACTAGTATTAATCTAATAACATAGAAAATAAAAATTCTAGTTTTTAACGGTTAAAGTTTAGTGAAAGCAAAATTTTCTTATTTCAAATACGTGTTTAAAAATGTTCTAATTTTGTTCTCAGTTACAGACTCATTAATTAATGCGAAACAACACTACACTACTCTACACACACACACACACACACACACACACACACACACACACACACACACACACAAACAGCAAACGTGTGTGTTGTTGTTGAACATTAAAGGCTAACCTTTCTTAATTCCAGGGGATTAGAGCATCGTGTTTGCTCTTGTGCAGAAATACTTGTGTCCAATAGGTTGCAATGTACTCCTCCTATTAATTGTTTATTTATTTATTCTTTTATTTGACAGAACATTAGTAGCCTCTACATTTTTATCTTTATTTTATTTTAATATTTGAAGCTTGCTCAGCACAAATGCATGGTTTTGTGCACGTGTTTTTTTTCTGCCTGTTGGACATAAACAACCGCAGTGTTTTCCATTTAAAAAAAAGCTCCCCTTTAATAACAATCAGGTTGTAGTGTTCTGTTGTATCATTTTGATTGTGGCCCTAATTAATAAAAATAAATACCTCTAAATACGAGCCTTTTGATCATTACAAAGGCAAAGTGATGATTTCAGGTTTCCCCGGTTAGTTCAGGTCGAGCTGTACATTTCTAGCTTTTGTTCACAAGCAACTATATAACATGGCAACATTGAGTCTCAGCACTGGATTCACTGCAGGGAAGTATGGGAGCCTGTGAGTGCAACAGCAAAAACACGAGGGGCGGCAAATTTGGCAACAGTTGCTTTAAAGCATGAAAACAAACAGGCAGGTGTTATTTTAGTTCGCCCCTTAAATAATCTCAGATTATATGAGAATACGTCCAATTCATAACATTTAAAATTTTCTCATCATAATGTTAATTTCAGGGGTAAATATATACTTTCTTTAACACAGAATATAGTTACGGATAAAACAATTTTACATAAGCACCATCATGTCAGACTGACAGTCAAAAAAAAAAAAAAAACACTAAATCGATGCTATTATGTATAATCATAGCCTAGTGCTTTATTTTTATTGGCTGGTGTTTACTTTATGGCTGTTCACCTCAGACTGGAGATCACAGGCGTTTTTTTTGTTTGTATTTTTTCATTGCCACTGTTGTAACCTGAGCTGTTGAGAGTGGTGAAGAGTGTGATCTGATGGTGAGGCCAGGTCGACTCTCTCACCACCAGCATCGTCACCATCTCTCCTTGTCTGAGCAGCAGTCAGCCAGTCAGTGTGCAGCCTGTGGACAGTGTGAACTGTGCAGTGCCCAGGTGATAGTCCAGATACCCCGCAGGACTGATGGAAAACCTCGTGTATTTATAACTGAGTGCATATCCCACAAAACAATTGGATCTGAAAGGGGATAAAAAATGTGGGTACAAACCAGATTTGCAACACGAATTATGGGGGAACTAGAGTCTCGTGGAGCATAACGTAGGCTATACATTAAGTATAGAAAAACGTTAATAGATTATAGGATGCACTTTAAAAAATCTGAAACAACCTACATAAACTTTACAGCCTCTGATGTTCTTAATATTTAGGCCAAATAACCAAGAACAAAAATTTAACAGTGGCCTGTAAGAGGCACCAAGCTTAAACACACATGCAGATAAATGTTGATCACACTCACACACACCTACACAGACACATAGGATCCTTGGCCTGCACTAGCTGACACAGTGCTACATTTTCTCCTCTCTAACCCCCTCGCACCTCCATTAGCATTTCCTTTCTATCGGCCATTATCGGCCGGTTTCCCGTTGCAAATCGGACTCCACAACCGAGAAAAGGTTTTAGGTCGCCCCGGGGCGTTCAGGGGAGGACAGCCCGGAGGCTAGACCTCGACCTCCCGCAGTGGTCCTGTAGTTCACACCCCACCCCACCCCACCCTCACCACCACACACACACACACACACACACACACACACAAACCCACACACACACACACATCCACCCCCCCCCCCCCTTCTCTTATGAATATTCCATCTGAGTGGGGCTATAGGACGGTAAATTCTCTCTAAAGTCTCGTCTAATCAGCCTAAAACTGCAGTGTGATCACAGAGCTGGGTTTAAATCGATCAGGTATAAGCTATCACCAGGAATTATCGAAGCGTGATGTAAAATCCTAATTGAGGAGAGCGTTTGGCTATAGGCCTCTGCGTGTGGTACAGGGTGGTATGGACCCTTGCAGCTAAAATGGGATTTTTTGATGACATTGTTCAGAGAGAGGAAAATAGAAAATACATGAGACAGTTTGGATTAAAAATGTATAACATTACCATTGATATTTAACATATAGCTGTATACATTTATTAGAAAAATATTATTGTTAATTAAAGAGAATGATAAGAATGAGAATAACATTTTCCTAATTTATGATATATTTACTTCGTAATTTCAACACCCTCCTGTTATGGATGCAGGTAAAAATGAGAATACATATTGTTTAAATATCTTTGAAAAAATCCTCCTTTGATAATACCAGAAAATATAGGCTCATGGTGTAATTACAGAAGTTATAGTTTAAAAAAGAAAACAAACAAACAAAAAAACAGTTTCAGACACAGTTGTTTAAAAAAAGCTTTTAATGTTTTTTTTTAGAATATCAGAAACAATTAGAAGAATCCAAAAAAGAAAATAAAATGTTTTTTAAAAGAAAGAAAGGAAAAAAATATTTTATATCACTTTATTCTAACATTAGCATTTATAAGCACTGTGTTGACAATGAATAAATAGTTCATAACACACTATAATGTAGGTGTAAGTAGCTAGAAATACATTTTTAGGTGTTTATTAATGTATTTGACAACTTCACCTGTGAAGCTTCCATAAGTGGTGGCTGGTGTATGAACAGATAATGAACGATGGTAATATAACACAGTTGTAATCATATAAAATATGTATTCATATGAGCACAATTGTTGACAAAGACATTAATGAACACTTCCAATGTCATCATATCTGCATACAGCTACAATATAGTGTGAACAATTTATTAAATGTGTAAATGCAGCTAATAAATGCTAATTAGTGAGGGTTAAAGTGTTACCTTTACTTTAATATTTTCTTGACCAGAACTCAAGATAAGGTCATTTTGTCCTTCACAGTCACACTGGAAGAGAAATTGCAGGGAGATGAAGGCATACACACTAACTGTAGGTATTTACACTGGCACCTGTGAGCCGCCCAGTACAACCAGAGCTTCGTCTGACTGCCACTTGAGCCTGTCCACCTTGATTTAAAAAAAAAAGAAAAAAAAAAAGAAAAAAGAAAAATAATGGTATTTACGAAAAAGTCCGCAGAATTCCTGTCTCACAGCTTCCACATTTTTCTCAGTAACCATCTCTGAATTTCCACTCATTCCTGCGGACCAACATCAATCATCTCAGTCGTCACGGTGCAGGTTGACACGTTTCACAGCATCCAATGGGGTGACGTGTTGTTGGGATGTCAGGGGAAAGAGGGAAGAGTGTAGAGGATGCGGAGGAAAAGCTGTTACAGAGATGTCAGGGATATGTTTGCCTTCCTCACTCATTTTCTATCCTCCATGAAGAGTAGAAATGAACACAACGTTGTCCTGGTCTTGCAGTTGGTAATCCAGCTCCCCCTGAGGTTTAGAAAACACACAAAATGTTCAATATTCAAACATCTGTACAAGTCAAAGGAGAAATATGTGTGTTTACCAATACAAATATGCATATTACTCCTGCGTTCCCTTTGGGGTCCAATCAATAGCAAACTTCTCATTTCATTTACATCCTGTGTTGAGTCCTGTAATTGAATCAATGGATTCAAATTGAAGCATTCAGACTGTTTGTGCATGTAAATATGTGTTCACATATGAGACCCCAAGGACAAAGTTGTCTTGCAGCTGCTTCCACGTTTATATGAAACATTAACTGACTCAGAGAAAATGAACAATCTCAGTATCTCAATGCACATACAGGCTAACCTTCGCACACACAGGCACTCTTCCTCTTCCTGATTTAAACGTCCTCACAAGCATTTTATATAGTTATGGGGATCTATGCACACAGACTGAAGACATGAACACTGCCGCATGCATGATCTCTAAACATTACACTGTAATAGTGCATCTGTAAAACAGACAACATAGATTAAAAGTAATGTAAAATATTATGTTTTATACACTGCTAGAAAAGCACACACCCCCCACACGCATGCACACACACACACACACACACACACGCATGCACGCACACACACACACACTCACACACGCATGCACGCACACACACACACACTCACACACACCATCTGACAGTGAACATGGCTCCCAAGTGCTCACCATTAGTTCCCAGTCTGCATCATTGATGAGCACCAGAATCCCAGGTCTCCTGTGGGAAAACACACCGTTTTGAGTCAGATGCATTTCCCAAAGGCAACTGACTCTAACACATGTACACACATTCATAAAAAAAAATAAAAAAGACCCAAACAAATATAAACAGTTCACACAAACAAACACAAATACTAATTTGGTATACATTAAGGGGAAAAAAAAGCAATTCTCAAATAAATATCCTCAAGTGGTTTTGAAATAATGACAGCACAATTAGTTAAAGAAGTGCTACAACCAAAATTTAAATGATCTCCAATAAAAGGGAAATAGAAAAAAAATTGCTTTAATCTCAGGCATGATTTATTTTTTTCCTATGAATGTAAGTTTGTCAAACTGAACCATATTTAAAAAAAAAAAAAAAAAAAAAAAAAAAATTAAAAATCAATTATTACTAATTCAATTCCTGCTCATTCTTACTAATTACAATTTAGTCTTTTTTGGGGTGGTGGATGGAGACACAGGGATCATTTGTTTGCTGACACAGCTTGACTAACAACTCCAATCAAATAAATGTAATAGAAAAACAGATAAGTGATAAATATACCTGAATGTAACTAGAAAAAATCATGTAAAAATTCAATACATATATAAAGTATATAAATATATATATATTTATATATGTTTTTTTCTATAACAATTTATAGCAAACTATACCCTTGAGAAATCAAATCCAGTGTTTTAATTTTCAACACTTCACAGTATAAAATTAATAGACAACCAGTTTCATGCTTGAAAACAAATACTGGTAATTTCATGCTAATAAATGTATTAGTGTAAGTGATTGCATGTGTGTTTTTCTGTGCGTTATGTTCATGTTACAGCACATATAGGATCATAAATTTCTGCTAATGTTATGCAATGTAATTTAAACTGCTCTCCACATATGTATTAAGCACTTGTATTACCAATCACAATCTCCCAAATTGTTTTCTGGCTAACAAGGACTGCAGATGATGATGATTTCTCTTATAATATAATAAATAAAAGTGACTGAGGTAAAAAACTAGAGAGAGAATGGGGAAAAACAAACTGTCACTGGATATTAATGGGGGCCCAAAAATAACATACACATGAAGCTTAAAAAAAAAAAAAAAAAATCACCCTTCAAGAGAGGATAATGGAGATAATGGGGATAATGGGGGAGGGTAACAACAGGCACCTTTGGGTGCAGTTTTCTTAACAGATGTGAGTGTATTTTTTTCCTGGAAGCCAGAGAGTTTAGTTAACGTGTATGGTGAGATAATGCCTGAAACAGATACTGATGCCTCTCATAGAGCTCAAACAAGCTTCTTTCCACCTCGTAGATGCTCTATGACGTCAAGGAGAAAGGGCAATGTGAGAAGAACCTGTGAGAGCAAATGTGTCTGCACACACACACACACACACACACACACACACACACACACACACACACACACACACACACACACACACACACACACACACACACACACAGGACTGTGTTGAGAAAGAACAAAAAAATAGGAAAAAAAAGGGAAAGATTGCAAACTAATCACACACAGCACCCATAGATCTTTTTAAAAAGATAATGAGGAAACACCTTGATGATGGTTTGCTCAAAAAACAGTGTGTGCTGCCAACATAGAGTACACACAAACACACATCTAATCTATAAGGTTTATAGGTAGCCCAGCTTTTTCTCCATTCATTGGTTAGGTGGTGCTATAAATAGTCCTGCACAAAGGCAGCTGTAAAAGTCAGCCAGTCCTATAAGACTGCTGTGAGCCCTAGACCCAAAGACACACACACACACACACACACACACACACACACACACACACACACACACACACACACACACACACACACACACACACACACGTGTGCATAAAAACACATAAGCTCCCATGCACACACACTTGCACACAGGTAATCATCTTACTGAAACCTCTAACCTGAAGGCTAGACTGTTTTTTTCTCAGCATTTCAGCAGTTTTAAACTGCAGGAGAAATACTTCAGAAAGACTCACAGTCTGATTCTGTCTCATGTTCAAATTCAACATACTGAAAGCTGCTCTTATGATCAACATTATAGTCATATTTGGCAGTTAAGGTTTTGCTCCAGCGGCAGTGTGGTGTGTGACATATCCTTTCAGGTTATATTGTTGTACACAGATCAAGTGTGTGTCAAGTGCACACACACACACTCACACAGAGTCTCCTTGGACAAAGAGCTCAGGCCGTTCCTTCAGCAGGTTCCGTTGGATCCAGACCAGCAGCTGCTTCATGTCCCCTACAAAACACACACACACACACACACACACACACACACACACACACACACACACACACACACACACACACACACACACACACACACACACACACACAAAGGCCATACACAGGCAGACAACAGAGGTCACAGGTTAGGGGTTAAGGGTCAAGGTGCAGGGTTCCAGCCCCCTGGTCGATGTGACGCGACAGAAGCACCAGGCGGGACGAGGCTGTGTATACGTGTGTGTGTGAGTCAGTGTGCATGTATATTTATGAGTGTATGTGTATGTTTGGCGGGGGGGACACTGGAAATGGGGGGAGGGTTGACTGATGTCAATGGCCAAGAGCGACATTGTTCACCTTGTTTAGAAAGAAATAAAAATGAATGATTTCTGTGTAAAAATCTAGAGACAACCGAACAGACTGAAAAACAAAGACAATCTACAGCTGGACGTGATATCAAAATGTTACAATGAAGGAAAAAAAATCAAGTATTGAGGTTGACATTTTCTAAAAGCATGTACACCTTAAAAACAATATAAATGCAATTACATTTCTCTCTAGCCTCATACTTGGGAATTTCTTCAATGCAGGACTGATGGAACAAATGGCAAAATGCTGTTTCAGAATAATCATTTTCTTTGTTAGAGTCGTACGTTTAACGCTCTGCTTTTCGCCTGAGCTTGAATATCAGAGATGCTTGAATTTTCTATGAGTCTGACCTCTCGAACAATCAGATTGACCTTGTCTCAACAATAGGTTGAGCCTCACTAAGACCGACCGACAGCCACAAAAGCGACGACAATGAGAGGTTTTAGAATAAATACCCACTAAACAACTGACAATGAATATATTATAGTTATGGTTATCGTTAACAATAAGATTCAAAGGTGTTTTGTAGGTGTGTGTTAGTGCTTGGTGTGTTTCCTTTTAAAAATAGTGTTATGATGTGGAGGCGAATGCGGTAAAAACAAAACACACAAATGTAATATTTTCTTGTCACCATTTCCTGGTTATGTGTTCACGTGTGTGTGTGTGTGTGTGTGTGTGTGTGTGTGTGTGTGTGTGTGTGTGTGTATGATCACAGCTGTCTGCTTAATGTACATGCGCACGATGACTGCAATCGCTGGCAGCCATATCTCAAATACACACATACACACACAACATCAAAATTACCAGTACCGGCCTCCATCACCAGTTTACACCTGACTGAAAAAAAACAGAGGAGATGAGGTACAGAAATGTGGAAGGAGAGAGTGAATGAACAGAGGAGAGAGAGAGCAAATACACTATAGTAGAGCAAGAGGAAAAGAGAGCAGCAGCAGATGGAGCAGATACGCGGGTAAGAGGACGACAGTGAGTGATCCCGAGCCAGGTGTAGGAGAGCGGTGAAGCTGTAGCAGGTAGGCGTCGAAGCACTCAGGGATTCACGAGTTCAGCTGGATCAAAGGCAGCGCTAATATCACAGTGAGACAGAACACGGGCCTCGGTTTTGACCTGACATACATTTGGGAAGATGCAGGAGAAAAAAATAAAACGTTGCCCTCTTTCGGTGGAGCTAAATTTGGATTTTGCTTTACGTTTCAATTAATTATTCCGTTACAGAGTACAGGTTTACATTTTGCCTCAATCTAAAATTACGGAGACATACTGGTGTCTGAAACTGTCCAAATATTCACAGAAACACCTGCCTTTTCCAGGTTTTCAGATTATGAAATTACACTAAGAGGTGTATTAAAGGGCTACATGTGTTTTTCATTTCAAAATTGGGTCCATATATCTGATAAAAAAAAAAAAAACATTTTCTGTGGAGTCATCGTCCATGGTTCAGGGTTTAGATATACGTCCATAGAAATCAAGGAAATTTCATTTTCTGCGATCCCAATCAGGCAACGCTGATCACAAAATATAAAATACAAATACCCACATGATAAAATAAAATATAAACGTAAAGATTTCTGTTAAAAGGCACACTTTATATCTTAATAATTTTGCTAACAAAAAAACAAACAAAAAAAAACATTCATAGAAAAAGGAAAGAATTCTAAAAGCACCTGCCTGGTCACTGTGGCTCTGAGGGCAACAGACTGTGTGGATGATATGTGATGTATAGGGTGTGTGTTTGTGTGTGAGCGTACGTTTACGCGTGCACCTCCAGGCCTGTGCGGACGGTGTCCAGGTTAATTGCAGTGCTGTCGGGCAGCTCAGTAGTGTAATGATAGTGCTAGTTTTCTACGGTTCCAGGCCTCCATATAAAGAAAAGACAAATACCTCCCTTTGCAACACACACACACACACACACACACACACACACACACACACACACACACACACACACAGAACTAGGCAGTGAATATTGACCTGCACCTCTGCGGGGCTAAAAACAGAACTAATCACAACAGCAGTCATAACTCCTTCTTTGTGGTGACTCCTTTCTTTGCTCTCTCTCTGCCTTTGACTATTGGTATTTTTCTCCACCATTACCCCTTATTCGCTCTTTCATCCTCTTGTCCATTTACTTTTTCATTTGTTCTCTCCGTCTCTCTGTCTCACACACACACACACACACACACACACTCTCTCTCTCTCTCACACTCTCTCATTCTCTCGTAAAACCTGCTCTCCTACCCCCTTTCTCTCCTTCATCTCCCTCCATCTTTTGCCTTCTCGTTTATGTTCTCCTCTCTAAACACACACACACACACACAAGCAAACGTGTTAAAAGTTGCACGTAGAAAATAAACAGGTTGCCAATACACAGGGTGGTAGTAATTCAAACTTTCATCAATTAAGCTTTTTATAACAGAAACAGTCATCAGGCGCTGCCTGTCTTGTAAAAGGTTACACAGGTCTAGGAATTTAAATCAACCACGGTCTGAAACAAAAAGACAAGGCTTATACACCGATCAGCCACAACATTAAAACAGGTGACTGGTTTTCATGCTGTGGCTGATCAGTGCATAAATTAACTGTATAAAAGATGAAAGTCAATGTTAAGAAATGAGGAGTGAGAGAAGAACATTGACACGGAGAGACTGAGAGGTGAAGGTTTTCGATAGCGCTTTGCTGTCCAGGTAGAGGGGAAAAGAAAATGAGGGAACAAACAGGCAAGAGAGAGGGAAAATGCGTCACAGGCTCCTAATGCATCCTGGGATAGCTGCGGTGCGTGGGTGGAAAAGGAGAAATGGAGGGAGGGGAGAGAAAAGGCGCCATTTTGACGCCGATTCAAAACCGTGGCCGCTTTTCTTTTGTGCGTGCAGTTTTTTCCGCCCTTTCTTCTCCTTTCACTTTTCTGTCTTCGTGCAATTATGACGGTCATGTGTGTGTGTGTGGTGGTGCTCGACTCTGTAGTCCGTGTGTGGTGTGGGGGGGGGGGGGGCTATCCATCTTTCTGCTGATACGAGAGGCAAAAACTGTGTGATCCTTAGACCACAGGGGTTTTGTTGTGTGTGTATGAGAGAGTTAGATAAAGAAGGAGAGAGAGAGAGAGAGAGAGAGAGAGAGAGAGAGAGAGAGAGAGAGAGAGAGAAAGAGAGAGAGAGTGGGGGTGGGGTCTTTCAGTCGAGGGTCATCAATCACTGGCTGGGGTCAAAGAGAAATACGAAGGATTCAGAACCAATTATATCTGCCTTCACTGCACCCCCTCTGTACTCACACACACCGATACAATACACACAGACACACACACACACACACACACACACACACACACACACACACACACACACACACACACACACACAAAGATGCGTAAGGTGAAATTAGTTTGGAGCAACATTTTCAGAATCACACAACCGGCCCAAAATTCAGTTCACGATAAGCAAATACAGCCAGGAAATGTTATGTCAGAATGTCTGTGCTCCTGTCACATTCAAATGATTTGTGAACTACGTGGCAAAATCACAGGTTTTCTAGTGTAGTACCCCACCCCCCCATCCCACACACACCCACACACACACACACACACACACACACACACACACACAGACACAGACAGGTCGGCTTGTGCAGCAAGGTCATATCTGGCTGACATTCCCTGTTCTGGTCAACTTTTGTCTTTTTGTTGTCGTGGTTACATCAGCGCCATGGATGAACACCCTTTGTTTAGTCAAATACCAGAGACACATATTTCTCTCATTTGTTCTTTCTCTCCGTAACACACACACACACACACACACACACACACACACACACACACACACACACACACACACATAAATGTATATAGACAGGACACTTAAACATCCAGGCAGCTGCGATTCACAGTCTACACTTTTCCCCTGCTTGTTTTCTCAATGACCCTGGTCCTGAGCTGGGTTGGGGGAATAAAATCAGTCTACAGGCAGGTTTCCCCTCCTCCATGCTGAGTTAGTGACCCGTGTTGGAGGGAGCCTGAATCCCTCGACAAAATAAAATCTAATCAATTTGGATCCTGAGGTCGGAAACTTTTTTTTAAGAATTGAGAAATGAACACAGGCACGCAGAGTCAGCCAAAATGATCTCGACAAAAAAAAAAAATATGACTTGAGTCACCCCAGCTGCTATTTTTCAACTCACGGAGGCAAAATAAACTTCCCTTTAACGCCCTTCCCTTCCCACCTTCACATACATCAGCATTAGCAGTGGGCAACGTTTATGAGTGAAAGAGGCAGAACATGGTCTCACAGATGTTAGAGAAGAGGGTGACGGAAGGAGGGAGAGGAGGAGGAGGAGGAGAAGAAATAGGAAAGTGATGGGAAGATAATGGCCCAGAAGATTAATTTATGACAGAGAATGGCAGCATTATTTCCATTTGTTTTAGATGCAAGTGAAGGGTACGGAGCTTTCATCCAGACCAAACAGTGACCAGTACAGTTGGCAGATTTATGTCCTGTTGTATGACACATGCACATTATCAACAAAACACTCAAAAACCCCATTTAAAATGTGAATGAACATAAATCTGAAGTTACAAAGTCATATGATACTAGCCTCCTGTTCTTTGTAAATCTTTTCAACTTATACTTTGTCAGTCACTTTATAATTTGTTGTTGTAAAGTTAAACTGTTGGAAATTGAGAATACAATAGGAAAAAATAAATCATTCACCGTACACATACATTTATATAATGCACTACAATAAAGTGTATCTCAAGACACAGATTGTGTTGTCCGTCCTCCCCCTCCATCCCCAAATTCCCAATCCTTATCTGATTTACTTTTCATTGTCCATGTTTTCATGGCCTAATAAAGCTGTGATGCCATCATTATCTAAAAAATGATGCATGTTTTGCATCAAATCAACTGTTTTTAGATCACAGCGATGTATAATTTAGTTTAGTACAAATCACTTCCAAACAATTGTATAAGTATTAATTACAACACAGTTCTTGCAGAGGTCTCACTGACGGATGTTAGGGCTCAAAAACTGTGCAGAAACCAATGAATCCTGCTCACTGTCAATCCATGTTGATCAGTGGAAAGACCGAATCATTGTTAGTAAAATGAGCACGAGTGATCAACTGTGTGGAGGATTCCTTGGTTTTTTTCACAAACCATTCTATATCCTCCCTGTCAGGAAGCCATTGGCTTTTATGTGTCAGTACATTATGACAGCCAACATGACAACTCCATCAGAGCTGAAGCTCATATCTGGTTATGGTTAATTTAATACTGCATCATCATGTGGCAATAGAGCAAAAGACATGACTTGAAAAGCCTGTAAAAATGGCGCCTTCACCATTGGTGGACAGAGGATTGTTTGACTACACTGTATTAACATGCAATCCTATTAGAAAATTAAAACTTGAAAACAAATAATATGCAAAGATGCACTTTGTGAACATTTAAATTTCTGTGCAGTAAAACGTAAGTAAAAAGTAAAAAGGCCGCCAAGATGTCTTGGATGTGTTAACAACCATGAACACTTACCATATAACATCAGTCTATGAGACTTGTTGTAAACGGACTAAAGCTTGTAGAAACACTGGACTTGTTCTTTAGGTGGAACTTCTAAATACAACCCTCCAAATCATTTGGGACATTTCTCATCCTGGGATTTCCTGAGATGCAGCTACATGATATCAACGCTACAATTATGACATGGACAGACAGGTGGCAGGTGATACTCACAAGGTTCTGATTGGCTTGGAAGTGTCACATGATGCTCCTTCACACCATTAAAAAGCAGCTCTGCTCCTCCTCTAGACAAAGAAAGAGACCAATAGATTACTAATAGATTTAGAACCATGTAAAGGTTTAGAATAAACAATCTATCATCACCGCATGTTCTGATATTCTGGTCTACAGAATTCCTTCCAATAGAAATACACTTCAACAAGCAAACACGCTGTGACACATTGTGGTACAGGTGTAGCTCAGGTGAGAGTGATGGAAAATGAAAATGCAGTTGCTGTTTTAATACTGGAGACAACTAACTCAACAAGAGCATCAAGACGACAGAAAAAGAAGTCAGACGTAGACCATCAGTTTTTATGTCCCCACCATCAAGATAAAAAGACCTTTACAAATACAGCTTTAAACAACACACATAAATTTAATTGGCCCTTAACAGGTTGCAGGATTAAATATATAAATCCCATTTATGCGCAGTTCCCATTATTCTGAGCCTGGGGCGGTTTGGCCAGACAGGGAGAGAGGTTTTGTGTTATGTGTGTCTGGGTCAGGAAATTCTGTGTCTTGGACACAGTTGATTACATAGCAAATCAAAATCAAAAATTTTGTTTTACCAACTACACCATCGTAGCTATCCATTTTATTTCTCAATTATAATACAATATTAGACTTAAGCAACAATGTGATGAAGTTCTTTGGTTTTTCAGCTTTTCATTTGTTGGATTAGAGAAAAACAGACATTCAATATATAGTTCTTTCAGTTTCTAGTTATTTTAGTCAGTTGCGTTGGGCTTACAAGCTTTTGTTGATTTTCAGAGGACTTCCCTTGAAAATACTGCTTTAAATGTTAATGACTGAGTCAGAGATCCATTTAAACGCATGGAAATATGTATTATTTGGGAGGTGAGAACTGTGTTACCCTTTTTTTTTGTTGAATCGTATGCTGGCCTGTGGACAAATTTCACATTTTAGCATGTTCAGCTGACCTGCTGTGCACTGGCTAAAAGACTCCAGGTTACAGCAGCAATTTATTGGTATTAATTAACTGGACATGTGCTAAATATCACCTTCTCTAATTTCCCTATAAGTCCCAAATCACAGGAACACACCAGTGGATTTACTGTAACATATCAGTTCCTTTCTGATAATCTTTAAAGAGCTATGGACCGCGTACCGCCCCGCCCCCGCCCCCCGCCCCCGCCCCCCAAAACAAAGTGTTATTATACATATATATCTTAATGTTAAATACCATGGAAAGGGATTTATACATATCGCCCATTCATATGTGATGATGTCTATTGGGGTGTAATTCTTTATTGTTACAGGATTCTCCAAATTAAAATTTGGAGGCTTGGAGTTTATTACTTTCAAGTCTAAAATCTGGTCACGTCTTTAGGGACAGAAGTCTGAAGTAAGTCGCTTCTCACAGCAGTGAAGCTCAGGTCAGGTTTATATTCTTCTCTGCTGAGTCCGAGTCGAAGGTCTGAAAATGTTTCACAGGCTGCACAGAGCGGCGTGGACAGACTGAGAGTCAGTCAGCTGCCAGCACTGCTCATGTGTGGGCGTCCTCCCTCCTCATATGCTAAATATGTGAAGCCAGCACACAATCTCCATCCACTCTCCTCTCCGGCTCAGAGAAACACAGCGGCTACACGGTGATACTTCATAAACAAACTCCCAACTAGCTGTTTTCTACACAGATTTCAGGTCTTTTCGAACAAGCCAAACAAAAATAAATCGCTACATCGGTCGCGCACTGTTTCGCTTCGATACGACTGTTGACAAGACGCTTACACAGGCACAATAAACTATCGTTGAGGGTTTTAAATTCGCCTACCCAAACTCCAGGTGAATCGCTACAGGCGCTGCCATATTGTCGGCACATGCAGGAAGTAGTGGTGTGGGAAGTCGGAAGTGACGTATATGGACACGTTTTTCTATTTGGTTAAAAGCATAGACTGTATATGGTTAAAAGAAGACTTGAGGTTGACTGAAAACAAACTCAGTATAATTTTTGAAATAAAATGATTTTTTAGACTAATATATTATATAATAATATTGTTATTTAATCGATCATTTTCACATCTCTCTTTCTCCCTTCAAATATTCAAATTAAAACTCCCTTTACTGGTGAGAAAATAATCTCCAATACAGTAACTAATGCTAAAGCATGTTGCATTGTAAACAAAACGAGTCAGAATGTTACAAATTAAATAAAGAAAGAAAGAAAAGAAAACATTTTTTGCACATTACTAGCCTATAGTATAGCCCTCTATAATGAAAGAAAAACACACACTGTCACTTTTTACTCAGCCATAATTATATGAAACATTGTCACAAGCTTTAAAATTGTGTTTGTGTAAATATTTCTGTCTTAAATGTTTTTTAAATGTCCTAAACATCTGGTCAGTCACTTTGATTTAATTGTATGTGTTATATGAAATGTTGTCAATATGAGCAGCCAAAGAGCTTTCGAGCACATTCACAGAAAGATTCAGTCTCTCTTCAGATATTTACATTTTTCTGTTTTATTGTATACATTACACTGTTTCCAGAACACTTTTTGAACTTGAACATGAGCGCATTTTGGACGGAGTTCTGTTCTGCGCACAGGTTAGTTGTGCTTCTAATCTTGCGTTGTATGTTGCTGTTAAACTACAGCAGTATAGGGAAAAATGATTATTGTCAAGCCAGAATTGAACTGGGATGTTTATTTTTTCAGGTTTTGATTGCTTGCTTTGCTCTTATGGACTTTTTAAATATTTGTTGGCCAGGGTAAAATTATCTGATGCACTTGTTCCTAAGCCAAATCTCTGCAATTAGCATGCCATATGGTGGTGCCTTCATTTATGAACTGATATCCCCTTGAACTTGACTTCATTTTGGAAAATCATTATATTGGAAAATCATAAGTACAAACAGCACTTCTTCTCACACACACTCTCTAAATGTGCATATGCATGTCTGCATGTATTTAATTGTGTCTGTCAATATGAAAGTGTTCAGAGGCATGACATGAGTGTGTGAATGCACATCTGTCTCTCCTGATCCCTCTCTCCCTCCTTACATACGTCCTCAATCATACTGGTGACAGTTCCAGTCCCAGTATACAGGGCTGGGAGGACGAGGTGGGGGTGGGAGGGGGTCAGTAAGAGGTTTGAATTGCAAATCCGTCGCCTTCTGTTGGCGTCCAAGCCTTAGCAGGCCCTTCCCTGTCTTCATTCATGTGTTAATGAGGAGTCAGTGCAGGGGCAGATAGACAGATCGACCAGGGGCCTGGCGGGGGTGAGGAGGCAGGCGGGAAAACGAGGATGATGGTGGAGGCAGTTTGGTGGAAGTTTTTGAAAGATAATGAAGACATGATGAGTACGGTTACTGGCTGCAGTCTTTCATCCCAGCTGGGATGAGGTGTATCTGCACAAGTGAAAACTGTAAAAGGGGTGAGCTCAGAGGGAGGCGGAGAGGCAGACGGTGGGGTGTGGGTAGGATTTTTTATGGCTGCAAGTTTCATGGTTATGGAGTGAGTTATCCAGGAATGATCACACCATCACTGGGTGTCACATCACATTTGCTAAGCTGCCTTGAGGTTCACATACTGCTGTTGTGGATGGTATGCCACGCTTCTGTTGTATTCTCATGGACTTCTTGTGCTTTCTGCATCTCAGTGTGCAGTAAACAAAAATGAGCTTTTGATTAACATGTATTTGATAAGTGTACACAAATAGTTGCAATACATATATTCATTATGACTTTTATCTGTTTTTCATGTGTAAATACACACATTTGATTTTAAACCAAGATGCATTTGGGATATTTTAGTACTTTGAAAATTAATATATCCAGTTGAAGGTGATGTGAAATAGCTGCTAACCTTGCTTTCTAATGCTCATGATGTTGTGTTCTGAAAATCTGTATGCACAAAACCCTGTTGAAAGGATCTGCCTATATTCACCTACTGTTTAAATCACAAGTTCTGGTTCGGACTCACGTGATTCACTTCCTAATACATGAGGTCAAACATTCTTCATTACATTATTAGACTATTCATTTTTTCTCCTTTCTATAAGGGAGTATTTGTAACTTCTAACATGACAAATACTGTGTTTTTTTCCCTATTATTTTGTTGGCTTTCAAAGACATGTCAGAGCTAGAGCTAACATATGTCCTACCCAGAATTCAATCATGTTCACCTCAGCCTCTCATACTCAAAGTTGGATGAGTTTGGTATGACTTTAGACATTTCTTGAAATTAAGAAATCCCACAATCAAGTGAACGTACAGCCCCACTCCCATGACTCGAGTTTACACCCCACCACCGATATCTGGCTGTAGATGGATGTCAAAAGTCAATGCTACACTGCCAGGAACTAGCTATAGAGCAGCCTAGGTCACACATGATCAGATGACAATGACCAACACAATGGATTAGCTATAAAAGAGCTGGGGGGAGAGATTAGGGGTGAATTGATGACGGTTGGTTGGCTGGCTGGCAGGCAGGCAAGCAGGCAGGCCTGGGAGATCTTGGGTCTGTTTCAATGAGGAACATAAAGAGCTGAAATTAACATGTACCATGATACCAAGCAGAGAGAATCCTCTTAGAGATTACATCCATAACATGTTACGCCTATGGAACTGTATGGAAGGGGGAGACAAAGAGCAGAGCGAATGATAATTTTCTATTGTAGATTATGGGGGATCCTATTCTGTTCTGTTCCGTTGGATTCTATTGTATTCTGTTCTGTTTTGTTCTTTTCAGTTCTACATCACAGTTTATGTCACAAATGCTGTAATTCTTCCTCTTTCTGGTTTTCCCAGGGAATTTTTCACCTGGAATAAACTCGCAACGCCCCCTTCAGCATAACAGCTGCCACGGCCAGGCCGCACTAACTGTCTCCCTCTTGAAAGGGGTAAGCAGCAAGAGCAACAGCAGTACTCCTTGCAACATCTGTACCGTGGCACACACATGTTGACAAAAGCACACGTTGATACACAAACACACGCAAGCACACACAGAAACACTCACTCTCACACATGCATGGCTACACACTCGCACACATACACACACAGTCCATCTGTCTTTGTCTCCCTCCCACTGCCATCACCACGGGTCTGTCTACAAAACAATGTGCGATGCTTCGCACAACACGCATGCTCCGTGCACTCCTACTGTGCATTTTCTGTAAAACAGGAGCTACACACTTACAGATTTACATGCATAAAAAATATTAAAAAAAAAAAAAACACTTATAGAGAAGCAAAAGTGCCCAGGAGGATGCACGATCCAGGAAATGTGCAATTGTGAGGATGTTGTTGTAAGTGGAAGAAGTCCAAAAATCACTGGAAGTCAGGAAGTACTGCTCTGCACAGACACCTAGACTGGACCAGGAACCAGGATGCTCATAACTGCAATTGGCTGCAAGAGGGACTGTATATAAGAGGAGGGTCAGCTTTGGTTTGACAGTGAAATGCTGCCCCCTACTGGCTACCTGTATGAATCACAAGACAATGGCCCCTTAAAGACAAGGATCATTTAAATTTCTATACTTACCAGATCTGAAATAGTTGTTTGCTGAGAATCTTCACTGGAGCTGGTGGTGGTGTGTGTGTGTGTGTGTGTGTGTGTGTGTGTGTGTGTGTGTGTGTGTGTGAATGTGCATATAGGGACTGTGGCAGGACGGTTCAGCATCACTTTCATCTTTTTTTAATCTAAAAAGAGATGTAAAGAGAGAACTCCCTTGTGTGTTTAATTATCTTATAGGATAAGTTCTGACTGTGTCTGTTCATACCTACTGAAATGTTTAATTTTACGTTAAACAAATCTGAATAATTTCCTAAAACACCCGGGCACTGTTAATTTCAGAAACTAGACTTTCTTTTTTTGATACGAGGGGGTTTTATGAGATAGGAAATAAAATATGTTTGAGTGTTGGGATGTTGGTTGGACAAAACAAGCTCATCTGACGACATTACCTTACGCTTTAGGAAATTGTAATGGGCATTTTTTGCTATTATCTTACAGTTTTATAAAACGAACAATTAATCAATATACAAAAACATAATACAGATTAATTGATCATCAAAATGATCATTAGTTTAGCAAATGTTATTCAAACAGGAGTAAATAATGTATTTGATAGGGACTAACTTCAGCCACGGATTCGATGCTCTAGTGAGAATTTGTCAGTAAATGTCAGTGTATATACGACTGACTCCAAATAAAATACTGTGGCCATGTTCATTGTAAAGAAGGAACATGTCGCCCAGTGCAACAGTGTGGATCGCTGATGAAATTACTGAAATTAAAATCACTGAAATACAAATTTCTAAAATTTTAAATTAAAATGACGAACAACTGACATCTATGGCACAGAACAGGTTAGGATTCTGCTTCACAGGTAACACTTGATTTTATGAGTAAAGTAATCAGACTTTTCTTGGCAAGGTATCATATTACACATTCAAAGCTTAACCAATACATTTTTGTCTGAATAAAGAATCAAACTCATTGAGACGAGCAAATCATTTTATTTGAAAAAAACAAAAAAAAAAAGTGAATTGCTATGTACAGTACGTAAAAAAAACATGAGATCGGACCTAAATCATTTCTTGTCTTTTTGCTTTTTAAGTTCATCTCATACAGTCCTGTTACCCATAACAGGAGAATCCACACACTGTCAGAGCATTCCTGTACAGCATTCAACAGAGGACAAATAAAAACATTACATCATCGCCACTGTTTCATCATCAGAGTTAGCAGATATCAAACCTAAACCAGCAGGCATCCTCTTGGTCTCAGAACACACACAACAAATGTTTTCTCTTGTTTGTGTGTGTGTGTGTGTGTGTGTCTATGTGTGTGTGTGTGTGTGTGTGTGTGTGTGTGTGTGTGTCTTCCTGTTGTTATTGTATTACAATTGATGATTCAGTGTTTTTTGCTGACTAAAGACCACCCCCTGTTGGACAACAGAGGGAACTGGCACATCACTCCTCGCCTCATGAACTCTGATCTGTTCAGCTCACCCCAAGCATGGTTCAGGCTAGAAAGTGGGATGATCAAACATCGCTTTAAGGATCTCTGATACTCTAGAGTAGAATGATATTTGTTTAGAACTATTTGACCAATATCTGATATGACTTTCATTCATATATAGATCATCAGATTGGATAAGAAAAGGTTAGAAATAAAAGCATAGATATTTCAAAAAGAAAGTGACGTAGGGGGGTGGGGGGGGGACTGACTGACTGACTAACATTTCTAAGTCTTAATCTTTTATTTTTATTTTCAGGGTCTCAGCCCTTGGTTGAAATGATTGCATAGTCCTGAGAGTTGGCTCCAGCCCTCTCAGGCCCACATACTGTAAATACAGCATTGATTTAAAACTGGACAGTCAACCAAAAATGTAATGCCATTGCAATAAAACGATTCAGATTATTTTAAGTCTACTGTCAAAACACAAATAGAAAACATACAACCAAAAACCATTCTCTGTAGCAGGGCTGTGATCTACACGTCCTTAACTGATGGAACTCCTTTTTTCATTTAAAATTTCGAACTGAAATAAAACAAATTTAAAAAAAGATGAAAGATGTCAGAATTTCTCCATCTGTTGAGTATCATTAAAGATTATCCACAGACATGAAATATCTTCACTGAATCACCTGTATACTTCTCAATTTTGACTCATCTTTATGTTCAAATTATTAGTTTAAAGCAACATTTTACTTGGTGCAACATTTATAGCTGCATGGATCAAGCATTTAATTTTTTTCTGTAAATGTATAACCTGCAGCTCCAGACTGCTGAAGCTAGAGTCATGAGTCGTGAAGCATATCCATAAATGTTTCTACACTAAGTGAAAAATTGCTTTAACTAGATTTAAGCAGTGCACACCCCATTTTTTCCCCCGTCTCTAAATGCTTGTGTTTAGCTACATGTTGTGCACGAGACACACAATATCAAATGTATTAGTCAAACAGGTACAGCAGAGGGAGGTTTGCTTTGTCCTCTTAATGTTTTTAACTTCTCACAAAGCCCTCTTACTGAAGTTGCAGCATTACTTTTGCAAATGTTTCATTTCTGATACATTTATTAATGCATGCCTGATACATTTTTAATGGGATTCAATGGGTCCGCTTGATATATATTTAATGAGGTTTTATGAACATAGTTTCCTCAGAATGAGCACTGAAAGATTCTCATGACTTTGGTGAAGCAATGTCCATAATGTTCTGATATCCTTTGATCATAACAAATAAATAAAGACAAAAAAAAAAAATCATGAAACATTAATGACACGTAAAAAAAAAATGAAGGAATGTAAACATACATACAGACACACACTCACTCAGTCACACAGACTAAACATCTATATACTGTATGAGCTATGTAAGTTATTGTTGTCATTTCTGCTACAGTGTGTGACAGCGGTTGTTTGAAACAAGAGAGTGTCTGTGTTTTATTGGAGCAAAGCCAAACTCTGCAGCTCTGTTTGGCCGCCGGGGCACACCGTACACATTTTACTGTTTGTACCGAGCAGAGGAGAGGGGGCCCCCCCCCCCCCCCCCCCCCGTTTTCTTTACTACTTAGCTTGTCTCCTCTTTGTTGCCATTTAAATATTTTAGCGCTAAGTGAGAAAGTCCACAGAGAGGAACAGGAGGAACCCCATGCCTTATTTGGAGTCCACAGTCAGTGCAACACATGTTTTATGTGAGTAACTCTCTTTTCTGTATTCCGAGTGCTCAATGCACATGCTCTTTTAGCTGCCTCTTCAGTCACTCTCACCCCTCCCAGTGTTCATATTGGACTCTTCCACATCATCCTCTGCGATGCAAAACAAGACCATACCACTATGAGTGGTGAGTGCAGATGGGGGGGGGGGTTGTTTTTTTTTGTTTTGTTTTTTTTGTCGATGGCGGGTGTTCCGAGCAGGTGCTATAGCTCACTGTGGCGCACAGGAGGCTCTAGCTTGTGTGATAGGGCTGTGAGAACTTTGTCGAACTTCTCGTAACGCTCTGATTGGCTGCCCTCAGAGCCACGGCTGCCCCACAGGAGACGCATCTGAAACTCCGTCTGGAAGATCTCGTGGATTTCTGCTCGCTCCTGGAATCCTGGAGAGGTGACCGAGGAGAGAAGGAGAGAAGAAGAGAAGAGGTTACTCTATGTAGATGACATTTATAAAAAATCATGGTGGAATAGAGGTTATCAGAAAACGAAAGAAATTTCAAAATAATCCCTGACTAGATAATAAAATGAACAAGACTGTGGAAAAACTACTGTAGCTGATTTAAAAAATAAAATAATAAAATAAACTAACTTAAGTAAAAATGCATGAGAAACGATGTGAGCCTTGACAAAAACAATACATTTAGTCAGGCAATATTTGCACAGTCTTATTGTAAGTCCTCAAAGCACTGACACATTGAAATTTTTTATTAACAATAACTACGCCAAAATAAAAAACAAACCACCAAATACATGTTAAACTAACTAAATAGTCACACTTGCTATTTCCCCTTTATATGCGCACTTTTTTTTTTTTTTTTTTTAAATCACATCAGACTTTCCACATTTGAGTTTGTTCTATTTGCTGATGAATCCCACAAGAAGCGGTTGAAAGCTCTGAAAAGGCCAGTGAGTGAACCTTTGAGATGGGATTACTTTGTCACACAGGTAAAGACTGAACCTCCATGCTCATCTGAATATGATTCGATTCATTCTGCTCATTGCAACACAGCTACACAGAAATAAGCTTCTGTGCCCTCATGATTAGACGATGCAATCCTCCCCAGTGCTCAATAAAAAAAAAAGAAAGATGAAAACTCTCCAGCCTGACTCTATGAATACACTAAAGCTTCTTCAGCTGAAAGCAGCTTTAACAACTGTATGAAGTAAGCGTCTTTGTTGTGGCTTGAAGAACTGTTGATGAAAGGAGCAGGCTGAGGTCAGGCTGATCGATGGCGACATATTACAGAAAACAGATTTGAATTGATAGTTACTGAAAGACTGTTCAATAAAGCAGTAATGGCCTCAAACTGAGAACCAATGCAGAAGTATTAGAGATCAATACAGTCAACACAGTAACCCCACACACACACGATCATTACAGCAAATCGGTCATGTCACGACCCTGATACTGTAGACATGCGTCCTTATTAACATCAATACATTAACAGCATGAGATGTAACACACTAAATTTGGCCTTACCCTGCAGTTTGGTCTCAGAGTTGGTTCTGTAGATTCCCCCGTGATGTGCGATGGTACGGGCTGCCTCTAGGTGGTACATGACCACATCTACTCCGACCTCTGCGCTCTCCCACGGCTCCAGCGCCTCCCCGAGAGCCACGCCTCGCTCCAGCAGGGACAGGACGGGAATGATGTGGGGGAAAGAGGTGTTGGACAGAACACTAGACTCTGTACGTAAAGGAATAAACACGCAAGCACATTTTGGAGTCAAATACATGCAAATACACACCAGTTACCTGCATACTTATTACCACTGCACGTAAACTAGAATCTCACCTTTGCCATCGTTCATATTCTTCATGAAAGGTTTGAGTTTCTTCTCATATAAAATAGCGCCCTCTGTATGTCTCTGCCGTAATGTCACCCACGTCTGCTCCAGGCGGGAAATCTGACACAATGAGCGGTGAAAACAAAGATTTTGAGAAAAGCAAACTCTGGAGTTTTTCCGCAGATGATGGTGACTTTTCTCTGTATCTGCCTCTTACCTGTGGCAGCTCCAGGGCTCTCATCACAGCTGCAAAGCCGAACATGTTGCCCAGGTTGCTCTTCAACTCGGCTGCTAACTGGATGGTCTTATGGAGCAGGGCCGCCCTCTCCTCCGTGCTTCCTGTACAGCCCAGCAGGTCCACCGCCATCATGATAGACATGGTGTAGAACCTGAGGAGAGAGAAACGTGCTATTCAATAAAACTTAATAAAAAGTTGATTATTGCGGTTACGAGGGAAATTGGAACGGTTGAGTCAAAGCCTGTTTTGAGAGCCCCTCTGGAAATTCACACTGGGGCAGACTGTAGTGATGTAGTGAGTGATGTAATCTGACAGAGCCTTCAGATGCTGATGAAATATATATCATTTCAAGGCCTCTGTTGAATAATTTTACAAAAAGTTTACTGGAAAAAGTTGTAATGCACAGTTTGATGCCTCACATTTAGTTTTTATTATGCTGGCTTTCAGTAACATGCTGTTACATTAAGGAAATATTCATTACATTGTATAACCAACCATAGGAAAACAAAAGTGGGGGGTGGGGGTGGGGGGTGGAACAGAAGATGAGAAGAGGGAAAAGATGATAAGAGATGAGGAGGGTGAAGATAAGAACCGAAGAGTCAAGAGGGGGGAGGAGAGGAGCTGAAGAGCAGAGGTAATCAATATTTGAATTAATGAAGGAGGTACTGTGTGACGCATAAAAAAGGAGACAGCGAGAAACAAATGTGTTTGTACCTCTCCAGTAGGTCAAGTCTCAGCTGGTGTCCATGTGGAAGTGTCAGTAACTCCAGCCCTGAGGACACTCCCATCATCCTTTGCGTCTCTGAGGAGACGCCCAATATTCTAGCCACCTGCCCGAGAGTTAAGAGACAATGGTTAAGATACATGTGGCGTGTGTGTGAGTATGGGCGCGTGCTTACATCTGTTTACCTGCATGCATGACTATGTGTTGTTGTTTTACGCTGTGGGATTATGCACATCAGCTCGCTTGGTGTGCATGTATATGCATCTGTGTGCGTGCGTCTGTACGTACCGTGCAGTCCACCATGGTGATGTGTTTAGCCGCGGTCCTTGCATCCACCTCAGCCAGCAGCTCTTTGACTCTCTTCAGCACGGACATCTCCAGAGGCTTATTCTCAGCCGGCATAAGGCAAGACTCGTACCTGCACAGGAGCGATTACGCCGCATTAGAAAACTACAGCAACAAGAGGGTTGTAAAGATAAATGGGTTAAAACAGAATTTTTTGTATCTTGGGAGGCTCATTCAGTGGTCCAGTTGTTTGGTTCAAAGATCATGTACACACAACATAAAGGAAGCTGTTTTGATAAAGACCCCTCAAAGTTTACTGCTGAAAAAATACATTTGTCTCTCTCTGGTAGACAAATTATGGTGCAACCGTTCCTAAATGACACCAAACATACTGAACAGTGACATTTACTTAGTTACTTATCTGCCAGCACACTGCATGATACCAATACATTTAAAATCTGTTGATAGTATCAGCCATGCAGATGTATCAGTCAGTCAGATGTTGAATTAGTCCCACATCTCCAAAACAAGGAGTCTTAAGGTTATTTGCGCAATTAATAAAACTAGTAACGTAGATCTGAAGATATTCCAGTAACATGATATTCACACCTGATATATCAACATCTGAGTTACTACAGGTGGGACTGACCATCAGGGATACAGGGACAAATCCTGTATCAGTGGGTCGGTGGACCGTCATTAAAAAAAAATAAAAAAAAGTTTTACCAGCCTCGACATTCCTCTGGGTGTGCCTGTCATTCAGGTGCACATGAAAGCGTGCGGCGTGCGTGTTTTCGGGGATTGGGCTCTCTGGCCAATCAGAAGCCATCCTCATGTCCTAATTATGATGCTTTCTCTTCAACTAACCAGTCCCTGGTTCACACTGGTGGCTAACACATGAGCAGCCTTTACTGCCTTAACTGCCAATTTCTCCAGTAGTGTTAACACATACAGTATCCAGCAATATGCCCCCAGCACCAAAGATCCACAGGGGACTCTCAGATGTCCAAAGCTGCTGCCTGCTCCATCTCTGCAGCCAAGACATACTATTTCTCTTCCACAAACCTCATATGCTGTGTCCCCCCATGGCACTGCGATACCCAGTAAAACACAGTATCTGCTGTGTCTATGACCACACTGTAAAGTCTGCCCTCAAGCTCTCTCCCACAGGACTAACAGCCGTTCACTCAAGTCTGTTTTCCAGTCTGGGCTCGCTCAGGCTGTAGCTGTACTGCAGTGCCTGGTCAAAATTGCTTTACTCTCATATTTTTGCCCTTTACGACAAAATGTCAGTGTATGTATTGACCTTTGAACACACCAACTTTACATCCTGATAGAATATGCCTCAGTGTACAGAAAGCTGAGCAACAGTCAGGATCCACAGGTACCTACATTAGGAAAATGGTAAACTGCGGACTTAATAGATCTTGTTTTGTTTGTTTACATCTTATTGTTAGTTTTTTTCCCTACAGTTTCCCAATTCATTTATACATGCTTTACTTGATGAATCACATAACACCCTACGGCTTCATCCTCTGTACAGAATTTACAGAAGTTTGCTTTATGATTTGCTTTCTCTTGCCTTTAGGACTTCACAGTTCTTGTTACACCTGACCTACAGTAACCCTGTGGTAGGAACAAGGACTGTCTGTTCAATTTTCTTTCCCCTAAAACTGCAGTTTTCTGACACTGCTGAAAAGCCCGGTCTTAAAGTAACTTAAGAAAAAAGCCACTGTACCTACTCTTCTTTCTATGAACATGACAGCAATTCCACAACTGTTCACATCCGGCATTAGAAAACAGACATTCAAGACTTGATCACTCTCATTCAGATTTTTTTCACGCTGTGTATCCTTTTCATCCAGGACTCCAAATCAAGTTAAAAGACCAGCTAAGTATCCTTTGGAAACATAATGTGGAGGCTTGGAGGTCTCTTTGTGTCTCATACCTGGATGGTCTGAATGAGGATGTCGTTTCCACCTGTGGGGCGGAGAACATCCCTTCTCCTTCCTCCCTCGCTCCCTCCTCCCTCCCTTCCTCGACTCGCAACCGCTCCACGTAGCTCTTAGCCGGAGGCTTGGGGGGTCCGGCGGGGCAAGGTCTGAGGTCACAGTAGCTCCCTGCTGTTTCTGAAGAATGTGACTGGTAGGTGGGATGATGGGCAGGGGAGGAGTGCGCCGAGTGAGAGGTATGCGCGGGATGCTCTGGAGGGTTGTTACTGGCTGAGGGGCTGAGCTGGGGGTCGCTGGAACGGCGCATCACGGGGGAGGGTGGGACGACAGCCAGGACCCGCCCGCTCGAGTGGGCTCTCTGCCTGGTGACTGAAATGAAGAGAGAGAGCAGTCTTAAAATCCCCTGTGGACGATGTGTTCGTGAATGTGAGGGGGAGTGCATTTATTCTCTATTCATGCGTCTGAGTTTGTGTGTCGCTGGCACTTACTAGCACTATACGCAGGAGACAGTGGGGTCTCCCCAACAGGTGACAAGGGGCAGCGATACTCCTGAATCTGGTCCATGCTCATTGCACAGTTCCGCATTGCGTCTTTGTGGTGGTGGATTGTTGATGGGCTGCAAACACAGCATTTTTAGGATGTTAAAAATCTTTGGGTGTGGATTTAAAAGCTGTAAGAAAATGAAGGGAAACTCACAATGCAAGTGCAAATCAGGATGCCACGTTTATCAGTGACAGGAATGGTGTGGTGAAGAATGTAAACGCTTATTATTTCAGGGTGACAGAGGAGGGAGAGTTGGTTCAACCGTAAAGGAAATTGCTCTACTTCATGATGCACACATATAATATTATATATTGTGTTATTTATTAATTAAAACCACGTTTAAGTCTTAAAAACAGGAGCAGAAAATGCAGTACAGTGTGGCTTCTTCAGAAAAGATGAACTGCAAAAAAATATAAAAAATATTTAAGATGTGTAATCGTTAGTTTTACCACATCAACACTGGGAAATGTTATCAATAATGAATAAATTTATTTTTCCCCACATATTTTCTTCTTGCAGAACTCACTATGAGGCAAAAAAAATGTATTTCCACTGTACACAACATATTTTTCTGCTCCTTTTTTCGAGTTTCAAACAGCCTTGTTTTGTTTTGAAACTCAAGTGAGCCAGTGCAGAAGTGGTCAAGTGAACATGTCACTCTGAGGGCACTAACAGGACCTGACGCTCATTACCAGGGGAGGTGCTAATGGTGTCTGTGAAGTGAGGGGACCGTAGGGAAGGTGGGAGGTTAAGCTCACTAGTTTAGTGCTCAAACACAACACTAGTGTCACACAAACACACAACAACCTGCAGTTGGGCACAGGTTCCGGCTCTGGTTCTGGTGGTGCCACTGGTGTCTCAACTGGGCTGGGACTGTCTGAGTCACTGATCGTGTATATGACATAAAGCAAGAATGAAACAACGGCAAACAGTGATAAAGACTTCAGAAAAAAAAAAAAAGAATCGTCAGGATTTAATCATTGGCTGCTCGGCTGGAGAGCTGCATCTCCGCCACTCAAAAAAAAAACAAAAGAAAAAACCACTCCACACGTTTCTCGCGGCTCACCTGTGAGGTATCATCTTCTCTGTCGTCAGCCCATCAGTCATGGTGACGCTCCTCCTCTTGATGTACGCTCCCCTCTGACTGGACGGTGAGTATGCAGAGCCTTGCTTGCTGTTGGACAGCGCGAAGGTGGCCTCCAGGTAGCGCAGAGGGAGAGTCCTGCTGACTGGACAGTAGATGTGGACACCGCTGGACTGGGAGACTGGTTTGCGCTGGCCTATGTAGAACCGCACGAGCTCCTGGACTGAGTCGAAATTGTCTGTCTCCAACATGTACTGCACCTGAGGATGAAGAGAAACAGCATTTAATATACCACCTTTGAATGTTTTCATACACCTGCTGTAATTAACTTGCACCATAAATACTTGTAAGCTAGCGAGGGCGCAGGATTTTGTCTGAAGGGAGAAAATCAGAGCATGTGTGTTCTCTCTTGAACCAGAATAACTCCACTGTGGCTCCACAGGGGGAGCCTACCCTCCATGTTTTGTATCTACAGTGGTTACAGATCTCTTTGAGTGGCGAACACAAACAGCCGCTGTTCCTCTTTATTTGCCCAGTGCTTAAAACCAGTTTACACAGTGCCGAATTATCTAATGCCTGATTCAAACTCATAATAAAATGAAACAGAAATCAGCAGGCAGGGTGGGAACTGAGATTTGGAGCCAGATAGAGAAGAAAGGCACAGCTGGTCAACAAGGCAAACCTGCCGCCTCCAGCATTAGAGGCAACCAGAGAAAACAGGCCTTTCTCTTGGAGGATGAATCTTCGATTGGTAAAGGTGGTTAATATAATGTTAAATATGCATTTCACTCAAGTTTGATTCTGCTCTGTAGCGAGATGAGAAGAAGACGAGGCTTTGGCCAATGCTGCCATGTCTATATAATAGACCCATCTCACAGCGGACAGGTCAAAGTGTCACAGATGTGACACAGATGTGGATGCCGACTCATAGTACAACTTGACTCTAAATGGAACATCATCAATGTTACTAGTTACGTGTGCACTTTTCCTGCTCACGGGGGGGAATTGATGAGTGATTTAAACACTGGGAGTGGCCCATTCATTTGATCTTTTGGCATTAAACAAACCAGAGAGAATAGACAACAACAACAACAACAACAACATTAAATTATTCTCTGCTGTCCTTTCTGCATACAGAGTATGATGGAAATTCAAAGCACCACACGATTTAAGTTAAACTTACAGAAGATGAACATAAGGGAGCGAATAGAACAACGTGATGAAAGGCAACACATACGAGAGTGTATCAAAAACTTAAAAGAAGTGATGAGTGATGAAACAGGCCAGCCAGTCGAAGCTGAACACTTACCTTGGTCTCATTGGATTTGACCAAGACTTTGCTAATCTTGAAGTGCAGCACCTCATTATTCCACCGACAGGTCAGAACATAGTCACCCACGCTGGTCAGAGAGTCACGCACCAGGAAATCTCCATTACGCACAACCAGAGTCTCTGACACCTGGACAGAGAAAAAAAAAAAAAGAATATGTTTTTAAATTAGTAAAAGGAGACAAAAAAAAAGCTCCAATCGTGAAGAGCTGGAAGCAAACTTGGCTCACTGAGCCGGAGCATGTGTGTGAACATTTTTTTACTGACACTCCGACTGTTTAATAATTGAATCGAGAGAATCATGATTATTTATGACAACGCCTTAGGACAGTTTGTGTTGCTGAACAAACACAAACTACGTCCCTCACTGCCAAACTGTCTCTGTTATGCACAGTTTGAATTGGCAATGATGGATAAAATGCCAGCCACAATGGCCGGAATGACTTTCTGAGGACACATTTTATTGAGTTCAGCACTTCTGTAAAAAGTTATTATTTTGAATTTATTGACAAAACAAGCAATCCAGAAATGCAATCTCCCATTCATGGTCAATGGAACAGCTTCAGGCTGTATATCTTGCTGATGCCAAACACTGCGGATGTGTCAGTGGTTTCTGTGAGAAGAGATCACAAATATTGACCGAGTGGTCGTAACATATTTCAATCTGAGCGGTGTTCCCTTTAGAAATATCTGCCCTAAAGAGGGTATGAAGGTGTAAAATTTAAAATTCACTCAACACAAGGTGTGAAATATGCAGCACAGAGAGTCAATGACCAGCAGGAGGCAGTATATACACACATGAAAAGCTCAAACCAAGTGCAGGATCTTCTAATTTATTTGGGTGAGTTTTTGAAAGTTTTTTTTTTTTTTTTTTTTATCTGCTCCCTCGCTGCATTTAAGAATTCATCATGTTTTTTTCACAACGGTTTGGAACAAAGTAAATGAAATAATGTACCTAAAGGGAAAGTCGCATTGGGCCGTATACACATACTGGAAGTCTTAACTTTAAAAAGGGAAGAACAACAGAACAGGATGAAGAAAACGAGCAGGAAGGAAGGATGGGATTTAGGGACGCTAATGTACAGTATCCGCCAACAGGGTGTGTGTGTGTGTGAGAACTAGTCATTAAGTATTGTTTTGGAAACCAGGGCGTTCAGGGTTTCCCCAACTTTACACTGGGGTAAATCTATGAATAAATGAATATTTTATGTAAATTGAAGGAGGGGAAACTCACAGATGGCTGATTTGAATCTGTGTGTGTGTGTGTGTGTGTGTGTGTGTGTGTGTGTGTGTGTGTGTGTGTGTGTGAGGGATAGAGACACAGAGCAGAGGTTGATCAGGAGACAGAGGCTGTGTCTATTTACAAGTACCCTCCACATGTGCATGCAGTGTGTGTGGGCGCGGGTCTCTTGTTGTGTGTCTCTGTGTCTTAGTCACCAGCTGTGAAATTCAATTGCGTACATCAGCAACACGTGCAGCTGTCTGTTTGGCAGAGTTTCCCCTCCTTCTGAACGCTAAAGCAATTTCTACTGAGCTGTGACAGATGATGGGATTCATTAATCAGTGTCATTCTGTGTGTAAAGCATTTAAACTGTGCTTTCAAAGCCAGAGATTTTGGCCAAGTAATCGCTCAACTAATACTATCGGTTGACAACCACATCAGCCCACACAGAAATACTATTATGTTACTTTTATCTCAATTAATTCTGTATTTTTTAAAAATCTATTATGACATGTGGGGTATTGAAATGCAAACTGCGGCAGCAATTCATCATTTTCTAAATTTATTTATTTATTAATTTCGCTGCTACAGGGACTGAGAGACTGCCACATGAAGTTTGACTTGAAGCTTTTCATTCATATCTTCAGTGGGTTTGTTGATAACTAAAGGCTGGAAAACTTTCATCCTCATGCTGACGAGTAAGA
>NW_019175856.1:214539-279539 GCF_002260705.1 Seriola dumerili
TAGTTAACGGACGGAGGGGAGTTTAGAAATAGGCTGTAGGGGCTTGAGGGGTGTGTGAGTGTGTGAATATGAGTTAAAGATAACAGCACAGTGTGATCCATCACCTAATTTACACCAACATGCGCTCGAGCCCCTTTTCCTTGCAGCGAGCCAATTAGGCGGATTCGTCTCATGACATCACCACACCCTCCCCGGGTGAAAATTGACACTGCTATCGCCCAGCATCAGTAAGAGGAAAAATGGACCACCCAAAAGGAAAATAAATGAAAGGGATGATAATGGGGAGAATTCTAAATATATGCACTTATTTATACATATATAATACACACACACACACACTATTCCTTTTTCCCAGCATGTTGTCGACTGTGTGTTTGTGTTTGTGTGTGTGTGTGTGTGTGTGTGTGTGTGTGTGTGTGTGTGTGTGTGTGTGTGTGTGTGTGTGTGTTACTGTGGTTCTTGGCTTTGTTTTGTCTGCTCTGTGCTGAATTGTTTTTTCTCTATGTTTGTTACTTTGACCAGTTTGCATGCTAGTAGATTCTTTGCAGCACAACTGTGCAAACAGGGTTTACACTTCTACTACACAGTTCATGAACATTATTTGATTAGACAAAACAGTGCGAGTATTCCCTGACGTAGGATTTAACTGTAGGTAATCACTTTACAACAGAAACAGCCTCATCATTGCATGTGGAGGCTGCGAGTCAAGAGATACACTAGCCCAGGTATTTACAATGCACAACACAGAAGGGTAGAGTGTTAACTGTGGCACAAATCAGCGTGTTTGTTGTTTGCTTTTGAGCTAGTTTGTTTGCTAATTCTTGCAGAAGGAGCACAAAGCCAAGTACCTTGAGCAGTGTAAAGGGATGTAACTAAAAACAAACAACTCCAAGAGTGAAGGCATGAATGAGAAATGAAATGGAAGATAATTGCTGACAAGTATGAAAACCTGCAGGGAGAAAAAAAAAAAAAAAAAGTCTCTGGCATTTACCAGCATGGATGCAAAGTGAAAGAAAGAGGAACACATTCCAATGAAAACAAAAAAAAAGCACCAACACAAGAGAGGAATGCATTCTAAACAGACTGCAGCACTCAGATCTAAGCTCATGTCAGAATGCACCTTCTTTCTTTTTTCAGCTCGTGGGCTAGCCTCTAACCCCGTTGTCATGGTAACACCCTGAGTGGTGGTGGCAGTGGGGGTAGGAAAGGGGCTGGGTTAGGGGCGGAGGCCTGGTTGAGGGGGGCACCTCCTGCACACACACACACACACACACACACACACACACACACACACACACACACACACACACACACACACACACACAAACACACACACAGAGGTGAGGGGTCCAATTGTTGAGGAACCTTGCTATCCCTTGATCTGCTCTCTCTTTCGCCCCCCCCCCTTCCACTCCCTTCAACTCTATGTCTCCTCTCTTTTGGGGAGATAGAGAGCAGGATTATTGCACACAGACCCTTGAATCCTCCTATCTCCTATTACACACCCACGCACACACAGGCATGCACACATTATAGAGGTTTGTATATACGTACGTGGCCAATATCACCCCTCTCCAGACTGTTGTAATCCCTCTGTGCCCTCCAGCCTGATTTCCACTGTTGTATTCACAGTGGTTCACACGGGTATAATAGTCTTTAAGGCACATGTAAAATGATATGAGCAGTACAGGGAGTGGTGGTAACATTAAACTTTTTATATATACAACCCTTATTTTTTCTTAGAAAGGTGAGGATGGTGTTGAATCAAAGTAAACGAAACAGCTCATTTCATTGCATTAATCATTTGGCATGCCCAATAATATTCTTGGCATACGCTGTATACTGGGGAGTGGTGTGTATGTGTGTTTGGGCCACATGTTGCAGTATTTGGATCTCGCCTTTTTTCTTTTTTTCCCCCTGTACGAAAGGTATGTTAATAAGAAGTTTTAAAAATACTCTGAAGCAAAATGTCAATAGCAGAAGGAATTAGTGTTAATAAAAGGTAAAATGGGGTTTACGCCTTTAAGTTATTACACCTGCATTTTAAGTAAAATTCTGCTCAGGTCCAAAGAAACTGCGGGTCATGATTTTGACCTGTTTTCGGATTCAGGCTGA
This sequence comes from Seriola dumerili, assembly GCF_002260705.1. Classification (NCBI taxonomy): domain Eukaryota; kingdom Metazoa; phylum Chordata; class Actinopteri; order Carangiformes; family Carangidae; genus Seriola; species Seriola dumerili. Next base: position 216,655 of record NW_019175856.1, read on the forward strand.
GCTCAACCTCTGCCCGAGCTATTGCAGCATTTAACAAGCCTGAACCCCATTTAAAAAGTCTGGCAATGCCCCTGACTTAATACCACGACCTTTAGCCGGAGCAACGGCCATTATATGGTAGATTGACTACACTTATTTTAGCACTTTTCTACCTTGGCAGAAAAGTGTTTACAAATCACTTCTCTTTGACACACACATTCAATACTGATTACATGAGGGAGTCAGATGTTAACAACAGTAACAGTAAAGTAAGTATCCGACTTCTTAAAGAGACATTAGCCATTCGTTGAGAGCAGTGGGAGATGTTCTGAGGGGAAACTCATGACGGGCTGCTGCAACATGCCAAGTCTAGAGTCACATGATCGACGGAGACCACCAATGTAAGACTTGGTGCATCATAAGGGAAAAACACTGCAAAGTTCAATCTACTATTTATTCATTCACCTGTATTTAGGTTTGACAAACTGTGATTTGAGTGTAATTACTGCAAACATTTTCTTATTAAAGCAATCAAAGACTAATAACAGAATAATCAAAGAAGCCAAGCTCTTTAATATAACTTTATAACCTTCATGAATATTCATAAACATAACTTCTATTGTATCAGATTTTAAAATACCAAGTCATAAAGTAGCATCACAGCACCTCTACTTGCTCTCGATCATGGTTTAAAATAAAATCGAAAGCTGCAAACTATAACACTAGCTCTATTCCTACTCTTATGAAGGTGAGGAAAGCTGTTACTGACTGTGCTGCTTTCATTGATTAGCCCTGAAAAATAAAATGAATAAAATCAAACATAACTGATTCATGGCTATTCAAGGGAATGAAGACAACTTAAATCCAGAACTGTCCAAAACCTGTTGGGCCCAAACCAGTTCAGGCCAAAAATAAAAGATATGACTATAAATAAGAACAAAACCAGACACAGACCCTGAGATAAAAAGCTAGCTTGATTTTCCAGTACTTTGCCTTGCATAGCAGTATGCACAAGCATAAACATTTAAGAGAAAAACATACATGAAAATAACTGTGCTGGTGTGTCATATGATCAGAGAGTATCAGACGAGCAGCGACTCCTTTGAAACAGTGACAGTGATGACTGGTACAGAGACAGAGAGAGAGTATGAGACTGATAACAGTGACCTTTTACTGTCGTTAGGAATGAGTGTCTCCTCCAAGAAACAGACACACATACGCACACACACACGTGTACGCACACACACACACACACACACACACACACACACACACACACACACACACACACACACACACACACACACACACACACACAGGACATTCTCCACTTCAGGCAGCTGGATGCCGATACATATATCCTTCTACAGAAATACACACACACACACACACACACACACACACACACACACACACACACACACACACAGGATATTCTCCACTTCAGGCAGCTGGATACCGATTCATACATCCTACTACAGAAATATATACACACTCACACACACTCACTCACATATAGCGCAGTGGTGCGAGCTGTCAGTCAGTGTGGTGTCAGAGAAGAGACCCCCTGGATTGAGTGACAGCTGGTGGACAGGATATGACATCCACCTACACTCCCACTGAGACTGCACGCAGCACAGTGCCTCTCCACGCTGCACGGCTCCACTCTCCTTCTCAAAACCACACTCTCCCTCTGCTGCACACTTTTTTTTGCTTTCTCCATCAGCTCTGTCACTATCTCTTTCTTTAGCTTTGGATGGGATTTTTGAAAAGTGAGGAGGACATGACAGTCGTCGTCGTCGTCCCCGGCAGATGGGAAAACCCTTGCGTGGAAGTGAAAACAAAAGTGAACGCATGCAAAACGTCCGTTACAATCATCCTCTGCGCTGTGGCGCCGCGTGAGCCACAGCTTCTGGTACGTTTCAGCACATTAGGTTGAATCAGGAAGGAGCTCTGCAGAATCAGCCTTTAAAGCAGGACTTGTATGAATGTGCGTATGTACCTGTTGACACACAGTTGTAAAGGTACGACTATCCCACTGTGTCCCCTGGTGTCATCAGTGAAGTTGGTGAGTAAAATAGATATGAATGAAGGCCACAACTATGAAAATAAAACACAAGTTGTAAAAAATAAAAAAAACTTCTTTAATATATTCATACAAGTATCTGCCTTCTTCTCTTTCTTTCCCTCTCTCTCTCTCTCTCTCTCTCTGTCCTTATCTGACTCTGCCATTCATATTTTAATGTTTCTTCCTCTGTGAGTCACTTGGTTTCCTGCTTTTTGTCTCCGGCTCAAAGACCTACTAAAGCATTTCCTCTCTCTCTCTCTCCCCCTCTCTCTAATCAACTTGGTGAGCAACATCTATCAGCACTTTGATGAGAAGACCATTACTGAGAGTGAAATATGAGTGTGTGTGTGTGTGTGTGTGTGTGTGTGTGTGTGTGTGTGTGTGTTTGTCATTGCGCCAAAAGATATATGCTGACAATCAGCTGCCTGAAGGGGTGAATGTCCTCTCTGTGTGTGTGACACTGCCGCCATGTCTGAGTGCGGTTTGTTTGTGTATTATTATTATTTCTATGTATGCAGCCACAATACTGGCAGTCCTGTGAATTAAATTGTATCTTTCCAGGTTCATTTATATGATGTTCTTTTGCAATCTGTTGAGCGTTTGCACATGACAGCGCTGTCGGCAACGATGAGAAGGAAAAAAAAAAAAAGAAGTAACCTAGACATCACAGAAATGACAGAAAAAAATAAAACATTTTTATCCTCACAAACACATTCACACTCGTATAGATACACAAGACATGATGATACACACACTCAGGCACACACACACACACACACACACACACACACACACACATAAAGGAGCAGAGAAGATTTTAATGATGTTTGACTGTTAAGTACGACTCCTGACTGCACTTCTCTCCCTCGCCTCCTAACCCCACGGTTTCTCTGCTAAACAGGCCTGTAGGCTACACACTATCTTGCTCTCTCTCTCTCTCTCTCTCTCTCTCACACACACACACACACACACACACACACACACACACACACACACACACACACACACACACACACACACACACACACACACACACACACGGAAGAGTGAGGGGAGCAAACATCCATTTCCCCAGAGCATCCGCACAGACACAAACCCCACACATGTACACACACACGCAAGCAGACACAAAAATAGCATGTATACAAAGACTACACAGGAACGCACAAAGATGTACAAACACACATTGTTACATACAAGTGTGTGCGCGCAGGTAAAAATAGAGGTGTTCCATTTTGCTGAGGGTGATGATAACGTGTTTAGTCATTAAAGAAACAGACTGTAGTGTTGATGTCACCCAGATACTGATTAGAGATTACACAGATTCAATTAGGCATTTCTCTGGATGAAATGAGATAGCTTACTTGAACCTAATTCAATTCAAATGACTTTAATACTTCTGCTAATGACACAGCAATGTAGGCACACACATTGCGTTGCTGTAACTGGATACACATACAAATTTAATAAAGACACATTCACAGTTTAATTGCAGGGACTCGTCCTGTAGAGTGTAGATGACCAAGGGGTCGACTCTTGTCTGATGCTGTTCAGCTTGCAGGCCTTGAAATCCTATTTTCTTTGATGGGATCGTACACGAACTCTCTATTTTCTGACAAAGTTAGAACAGTTGTGGTTATTTCACATGAAAGATTTCTGAGCTGCAAAAAGGTGATGCCATGTACTGGAGCAGGATTTAGTCAAATTTGTATCTGAAGTTGATGACAGTTGTTTTGTTTGGTACTTTAGATTCAAAGAATGGTAGTTTATGTGCATTTAAAAAAATAACTCAATGGAAAAAAGGTATAAGGACTGTTTTTTTTCTTCTGCGTGACCTTAAATATATTTGTGTACAAACAAAGAAAAATAAATATAAATAGCAGTTAAGGCTGATACTTACTTTTACAGGCCCTTTTTTTGGTTTATATCACTAATAAATATTCACATAAAGTACCAACAGCTTTTAGAAACACTAGAAAACTTGTCTTTGTTAACTTTTTAAAAAATGAGCTTACATGTACACTAACTTACTACTAGCTTACACTAGTATAGTATGGTATTATTACACAGTGCTTGACTGCAGATATCTGTTATCTGTCTGCTTGTAATATGGAGAGACTGTTGCAGTAATGAAGACATGAATGTCCACATAAAAAAAAAAAAACATTATACAGAATAAACACAAGATGCCCACACCACCACACACAACCGCAAATGTTCGCACCCTACTCCCTTACTGTCGACTCAGCAATGCCACACCTATAGATGCTGTTTCCATGGTAACGCCATAGTCTGCATGCCCCAGCTGGTGTTTCCCTGAGGAAAAAAATGTATGGGTGTGTGTGAGTGTGTATGTGTGTGACAGAGAGAGGTTAATGTGCCCCATGTGTGCTTTGCTCTGTCATGTGCAGTGGAGTGTACTGAAGAGGAAAACATGGCTGGTTGGGAGCAGTTATCATGGTATTGCATTTTGTGTAGGATTGTATGTGTATGTGTGTGCGCGCGTGTGTGTATGTGATCTTTTCCTATAGTACCCCTATATTAGAGTCATCAGTTTACTCTACGGGCCAGTTGGTTGGTTGAGTAGTTCACCTCAAAGCGAATTTAAAAACAGTAGACTGAAGATACATGAAACAATGAATGAAGACAAAGTAACACAAAACCCTTTAGATCCACTTTACTGCCAAGAACCTACTGCCAGCACGTGAACTCAATCCAAATTAATTAAAATCTGATAGTAAAACCACAACAATAGCTGAAAACGAAGTGATGGAGCCACACCAGAGTATACAAGTGCGGCTCACTCAATAACACTGCTTTTTGCCATTTTATTTTGCAATGACTCATGCTTTAAATTTACACACATTACACTGTGTGGTGACCTGGGTTTCTGCCAGCATGGCTGAGAGGATTTGGGACAAGAACAACATTTAGTGGTCATGTCTCCAGCTGTTCGGATTTGTCGACTGTAGCATCACTCCACACAGGAACTTACACAGAAAACATTCAGCCAGCACCGAACCAGGGGTTTTAGCAATAGCCTGATTTACTTGAATGTGTAACCTATGACATAATCTGTGACACAGTAGCTAATAGCTTTTTCTTTCTGTGTTGAATAACGGGAAGAGCCTGTTTGATATGAGGACCTTACAATGGCAAAGACGTGAACTCATCAACAACATTGTATGCAAGTAGAAATTATACATAACATCTGAACAAACTAAACCCTGGCTTTAAGTCTCACCTTCCTGCACTGATGTGGAACTGCACTATAGGGTGTGTCAGTACACTGTGACATCACTGTAAGGTGTGGTTACAGGCGCACACATCGACCACACAACCACACCTGGGTGAAACAGACTCGAAACTTTCAACCAAAGAACTTTTATGCTCAAGATATAACATCCAACTTAACTTAAAGGAGTTTTCTGTAAACAAACAAAATCCTGTATATATATATGTGTGTATATATATTATATGATATACTATATAATATACTACTATATTTTTTTTTTTTTTTTTTTTGCTACAATTTGAAACCTACACTGTTAACATCATGATCATCAACATGTTTGCTTACAAGCAAGCTTTTTCTTCTTTGCATTTTATTGGTGCAGTGCTACATTTCTTCTGTCCATTAGTGGAACACTGTGAAACTTTAGCATTACTAGTCATCAAATCTTTTAAAAAAGGCAATCTCTTCATTTATTTGCCATATTTTCTTCAGCACATTTTAAGCTGACAATTCTCAACCGTCACACAACATGTTATGCCAGCCAAAAATCAAACCATAGAGAGTAATTCAAACTCTGGTAGAGCAACACACTGCGGCCCTCGCTAAGAGCCAAGTTGCATGGGGCACTCAGAAGACATTAACAAATGTTGATCAAAGTGTTTCTGGCTCTGCTGCTGCATCTAGTAGGGGCCCTGTCATTGTTTTTTAAAGGCAGCTAATGGTGCGAGAGGTTAGACAGTTTGCTCACCATGTGACCAACACACACACTGGATGTCTGTTGTCTGACCAATAAGCCCCAATACAGTAGCTATCGTATGTGCATCATTCATTACTAGCACGCACTAAGTAATAGAATATATCCCTGGCGCTGTCTTATATTCTGTATTGCGTAGAAACTGTATCGAAACAGTTAAATAACTGTTTATTAACCTTGACTGGCACAGCTGGACCCACCGCCCCTGCACATCTGTACTGGCTGGTCGAAGCTCAGATTAGGCTTTGCTGTTCAATCACTGCATTTCTGCTTTTCTGTGCCTCACATCCTTCACCTTCCTCACTGCAGTGCAATTTATAGGCCTCTATAATGTGTACACACTCACTCACTCACACACACACACTCACACACACACACACACACACACACACACACACACACACACACACACACACACACGTCTGACTCATCATATGGCTTTCCTTTACTTCACTGCTTTATTTTCCTCCACTTTTCATCAGGTTTCTCTGCCCCCCCCTCCTCTTTCTCACCACCATGTGTTACCCAAACACTGCAGCCTTTCTCTTCACTTCTTAGCTTTTCTCTTGACATTTTGTGTTCTTTATCTGAATGGTTATCTTTCTCTGAACTCGTCTTGTTCTTTGGTTTTCTCATACACCTCCTCATTCTGTGAGACACCTCCCTGTTTTCCAGGTAGAGCTGGGAAGGCTGGAGATAAGAAAATAAGTGGAGGGAGTTGGGGTTGTCTCATTTCCTCTTGTCTAACCAGCATCACAGCTGATCTGTCTGTCTCACCTCTTATTCTGTGTCTCCTAATATCTACAATGCCAACTCACTACATCACTCTCTTCTCCTCCTCCATTCCTTCATCCCTAATCATCTCAGCCTCTCTTCTCTTCACTGCCAGTTCACCTCTCGCTCCATCCCTCCTCCCGCTCCAACCTGCCATCTCTCAACCACATATCATATCATTCCCCTGCACTCTGTGAACGCTCCCTCACCGATCCACTCAGCCGCTCTGTCGGTGTGTAGTTGTTTGTGTGTGCGAGTGTGTGTTGATGCCATACAACAGCAGAGGCATCACCCTGTTCCATCAGCAAAACACAGAGAGACAGACAGAGGCAGAGAAGCAAGGAGGCGGAGGAGTGGGAAGGAAATAAGAATCAAGCATTCAATCAACCAGTCCTAAACACGTGGTTACAATTATGTAGATCATTTTTTTTTCAGTTGTTCTTAACTGGGAGCACATACTGGCCTTCTCTCTGCTCTATCCATATAACACCAGCTCAGTCTTTCAGCATTTAATTATCTGTTGCTATTATTCTGAAATCAGGTCCATAAAGAATCCTGAGTATTCTTCTATTAAAGCCTCAATTTTAATTGCTCTTCCTCAATCTTAGCACCATTTCCCTCACGGTTAAGAGTTTTTTTTCTTTTTGTCTTTAATTGAAACAGGAGCTGTTAGTGTCCATGGCACTCAGCACCAGCTGGGACAGCTGAAAGATGCTTTGGGCAGTTTATTCACTCGGCTGGAAATACATATCTAACATTTCATTTTGGCAGCTCAGAGAGGTGCCTGCGATTGGCGGGGCAGAGGGTTGAAAGTGTCATGAATGTCAACAAACTGGAGTACTCTTTCTAAATATGGCCTCATTGTGACAAATAGGGTAATTATGGCATGTTAAGTCAGTGTCCACCCACAATAACACACACCCTTTCCCAGCTTGCTGTCAATATTTCTTTAGAAAGACAGAACACCATCACTTCCACAGACACGCACGCACGCACGCACGCACGCACGCACGCACGCACGCACGCACGCACGCACGCACGCACGCACGCACGCATGCAACAATTCCCCCTAAGGGCTGTGCCACTCGCTGTCATCCTCTCTTCTCTGGGCTGAACCATTAATGGCTAATTTGTAGGCTTTTGGGGGTAAAAGGTCATCACCCGGATGGATGGAAGGTGTAAGGACTCATCAATACCTCAAAAGCTTCCTTTCTATATATATATATACACACACACACACACACACGCACGCACACACACACACACACATCTATTCCTTACTTGCCATTTCACCACGAGCCAGTACCATTACCATCCATACTAGTGCCATCTATCTTGACAGTGACAGGTGCGAAGGGAAAACCACAAACCCACAATGCATTTCTCCCATGCAGTTAAACAGGAAAGGGACAAAAAGGGAAGCAGCAGTTGAAGGACAGGCAGCAGAGAGGCAAAATGGGAGGTGGGGGTTGGTGAAGAGGGAGAGGAGAGCTCTGGTTGGTTAAAAATTTAAATAGGAATCTGTGTTTCTTATTGACCTGTGATTTAAAAAGGGATGCTATAGCAGACAGCGATTAATATGCCCACCAGTATTCCTCATATGTTTGGTCAAGTGCAAAGGGTCATTGTTTTGGTAATAAAAAAAAATAAAAGTTTAAACTGTGGCATATTATATTTCTACATTAAATATTTATATATTATAATGTCATACTGTGCATTTTATCCCACTAATTACCCCCCTATTATTATTTTACTTCAACAAAAGGCTGTGGCCTAAGATGCAGCCTTGTTACCATAGATACAAACACATATGGTGACACAGCATCTAATTAATTAATCAATGAGTGACAGCAGAGGATTAATCAGCTTTAATGGCTGAAACACAGCCAAGAAACAGGATGTAAATACAAACACAACCAAAGCTTTTGATGTTTTTTTGTTCTTTCTTATTATACACAAAGTTAATTGAATTGTATGAGTGTTTGTTAGTCACAATTTATGACTGAAAATGCTGCATTACAAACCCTTGTGTTAAGGGACTAGGTTCAACTTTAAGCCTTAAGCAAAAGTCAAATCGGATCAAATCAGGATTCACTGGCCTGAAGGCGGGAACTCTGACTGTGAGTAGTTTTTTACCACCTACAGTGGACGCAGAGCCTGAGGAGGTGACTGTGTCTGAAATCTGCTGCAAGTCTGCAGACAAATACATTGTGACTGCATTACTTTTATCAGACCACTACCTGTGGAGCAGCTTAGCAGGCCGTCTTTTTTCATGTTGCGTTTCCAAAAGGACGTTTTTGGAAATCCCTGAACCTCCCATGTTTTCTCTGACTGCTTAAACAAGGGTAACATAAAAATTTTTTTATATCACTCTCTCTCTGTTAAATATGCAGTTGGAGCCAAGAGTCGATTAGCATAAAAACTGGGGGGAAACAGCTAGCCTAACTCTGTCCAAATCTTAAAAGAAATTCACCTTCCAGCAACTTTAAAGCTCAATACATTGCAAGTTATATGTTGAAAGATGATATATTGACATGATATAGTTTTGCTAGGATTTATGTGCTTCCATATGAAGCTATAGAGCCAGGAGATGGTTAGCTTAGCCTAGCACAAAGATTGGAAGCAACAGGAAACAGCTAGCTGACACTGAAGTAAAAGAAAAAAAATCATTTTCATATAATTTCTGGATATCTTTGTTCCAATTATGACTGAACCTGAAAGGATGCCATTATTTTTCCAGAATGAAGAAATACAAAATGTGTCATGTCTGAAATCCATGACGCAAACACTCACTTTAGGTGGAAGGTCACTGCAGGGAAGTATATCATAAACAAGTTTGTCTGTAGCTCGGTCACAGTGACATCCTACTCCCTGCTGTGTCAGTACACACACACACACACACACAAATTTTGCCTAGTCACAGTACAAACACTGACCTATGGACAGGCCTTGGAACTTGACACACAAACAGCACATGAACAGGAAGAGATTATGATGATAATGCAGTTGAAGATGCAGCTGTAGAGATAACAAAGTAAACACATGATTAAAAAAGGACAGATAGGAAAGACAGAAGAAGAAGAGCTGAAACAAGATAGAAAGAACAGGGAAGATGTATGAGAGAAAAAGAAGCAAAAAGTTGCAGAGCAAGAAAGATGTGTGAAAAGATGGAGGAGGGAGGAAGGGAAGGAAGAAAAGAAAGTGGTGACCGTACATGATGTGATGGAAAGGAGGAACAGTTTGATCCCATAGGTAGACCACGGATGCATTTAAATCAGTTTTATCTTCCCATTACAAGCACACACACACATACACACACACATACACACACACACCCTTCCTTGGAACCCCTGATCATGCAGACCGGCAGAAAGAAGCACGCCCTAGAGCTGTGATGCCATTGGCCAGCAATGATGTCATCTCTTCCTGGAGGATGAGCAGCGAGCTTTACAATTGGCTGGCTGGGGCAGACAGTAGGAGAGCGGCGCTGAGGTATCAATTCCATTCATACAGAGGGAGCAATGGAGTGTGTGTGTATATGCTTATGTTTGTTGTGTGTGTGTGTGTGTGTGTGTGTGTGTGTGTGTGTGTGTGTGTGTGACCACTCCCCATTGGGGCATACAGGCAGAGCTATTAGGGCCGTGTCCATCATTCAGACACAGACAGTACCTGCTGAGATGCTCCCTAATGGACGCTCTCTGTCTCACAACACACACACACAACACACACACACACACACACACACACACACACACACACACACACACACACACACACACACACACACACACACACACACACACACACACAGACACTAGAATTTTGCTCAAATGCACACTATCAAATATGCAAGTAATCAAGCGTGCACACACACAGTTTCACACACACAGCTGATGGGGGTTAGGAGGGTTGAGATGGGTGTTGTCTCCCTGTTGTTACTGGGCTGTTGTCATGGTGATGCAGATGGAGCTTTTACTGCTAGCTGGGACTCTCACTTTGCAATAAACTACACACACGAACACCAACACACACTCTCTCACCTCTTTTCACTGATACCTACACAAGCACACCTTTTGAGAGCAGCCTTGCCCTTGCAAGTGCTTTCAAGTAACAGAAAATGGAAAGGAAACAGAAAGGGCCTCGCTTTCATTGTCTTTGTGTGTGTGTGTGTGTGTGCGCGTGCAAAGGTGTGAGAATAAACACTCCCATGAGAGACACTAGACACGTTTCTCTAAGAGATGCTCATGGGAAATTAGCCTGTGATAGCCTGTTACAAAGTGCTGCGCCTTCACTCTCCTTCTTCTCTTTCCTCTTTACATGTTTTACACTCCCCTCCCCCTCTTACTACCCACACCTCCCACACCTCACCCCGGCACCCCTTTTTTTAGAGTATGATGTCACTGGCAGGCTTGTAATTGCCAGCATAGCTGTAGGGATTTCTTCCAAGACTTCACGTGTGAACACAAGATGCAAACCAGCCCTGAATCCCCACTGTACTGCACTGTAGCGGTGAATTTACATGAAAAATCCAGCAAGCACACTATAGATAGATAAAAATCCAAGACACCACACACTGAGAGCAACCATGATAATGCAATTTGAGATGTTCTGATACAGAAAATAATTGCCTTGCTGGAGGATGTTCCTTGCCTGTGCCTCGTCCATTATTCTTTTATACCTGGACACTTCCATGGCTCACTTATTAAACATGGACAGAACAACTGCTATCTACTGTTCTATCGACACAGAGTCCTGATCTGTGTCTCTCTGCTTAAACTAATCACTTTTACTAAAACCCGGTGAATATGTGCATGCATGAGCAATATCGTGTTGCAGCACACGAGCTGCGCGTCCACGCTGCATGAATTCTTTCTTATTAGCAGAAGTGTTAATCTAATTTGAATTGAATTACGTCCAACAAAGCTATCAAATTTCACTCAATTAAATATGTTCAGTGTCTAATCAGTATCTGTATCTGGTTCACATTAAAACCCCAATCTGCTTCATTAATTAACTAAAAAACATTATCAGCACCTTTAGCAGAATGCCACTCTATCTGCCAAGTCTTCTCCATCTCTGTGTTCAACTTGTGCATCTGCAGCAGAGCTGAGACAATTAGTCACTAACAGAATTGACAGAAAATGGACATTTTTGATAATCGATTAATAATCTAAGCTGTTGAAAAGCGACTCATGCAAATGAAACGTTAATTGTCTGACACCGCAGAGACTAAAAAATTAATCCATGTGAAAAAACAATCATCAGAAAAAAAGAGCATTTGTTGCTGCCTAGTCTGTAGACCCATGCTTGCCCACATGTGTAGGTATGTATACATACATAAATGAATGTCTGTGGGTGTGTGTGTGTGTGTGTGTGTGTGTGTGTGTGTGTGTGTGTGTATGAGAGAGAGAGCGAGCGCGAGCAAGCGTGTGTTCATTGCCATTCTCAGCTGCTCTCTGCAAATCACCCAGAGACGCTTTAACAGCCCCGGGTCTTTTCATAAAGGAAAATGATGCATTAAAAACTCCACAGAGGTCCAGGGCCTTCCGTAACTCAAACACACTTTACCCAGTGGGATTTATTAGAAATTACAACAAAAAGCAACACTGGCGTGGAGTGCTGGAAAATCTTAACCCAAAGAAAATACTCCCGTACAATCTCTCTGACAAGATCAACTTTAGATATTCAACCTAAATAAATCATTTGAAAATAGGACTTTGGTGTAATGGCAGGGAGAACTGAAATACAAATTTGTCATCACAATATGAGTCAGCTAAAAGTAGATCTCTCAGATGTCGGTGTATGAGAAAGTGCTACACTCATTGTGTGTTATCTCACACCAGAAGGCCCCTACTTTTTGTATCAAACAATGGCCTTTAAAAGGAATGAGAGCATGACTCCCCGTGCTGGAGCAGCTATTTGTTTCATTTGGGAGAACTGAACCTTTAAAGCTGCGGCCGCCTGCCATCCCATAGCCTCGGCGTTCTCCGAGGTCACGAGAGGTCAAAGATGAAGAGAGCGAACAATTGCCAACCTCCTGCTCCAAATCCCTTCACTATGCCACACTCCCTCTCAGCTGTGTCTTTCCCAGCATATGTGAGCATGGTGTGTGTGTGTGTGTGTGTGTGTGTGTGGATCCACAGGCATGTGCGATTTCTTCAGCAAGAGACTGGTGGAAGAGACTTCAGAGGACTGATTCGCGCACACACAGCACACACAGCACACACACACCCCTCTGTGTCAGTACAGAGGCACACACAGACAATTGACTTCATTCATCTGAAAACATTTCACATTAGAATTTGTCAATGAACGATCTTGCAGTAAAAGAAGGTTCAAAGTGAGGAGACGAGACTATTATTCTTACTACGGATCAATGGTGGACGCAGAGGATGTAATACATAAACGGCACTAAAACGGCAACTACATTCAGTGTGAAATTACACCTTTATGTTCAGCTATCAAGACCTCTTTCATTACTGGAGACCATCTACAGATCATTTCTCTTCATATAAAAGTAGCAGCTATGCTTTTCGGTGTCCATTCGTCCATTCATGTCCAGGAAAAAAAAAAAAAAAAAAAATTAGCTTTCAACATTAGCAGCCCTGTGAGGCGAGGGTCGCAATCATTTGACATGTTTTACCCAGCTCTCAATCAGCAGACTCAAACACAGCAAATCAGCTTTTGACAATTTCGATCCAGTAAACAGAGCAGAGTACAACTAAGTACAGTGCACGGTAGACTGTAATTTCAGTCTATACAGGCAAAGGCACTGAAAAGATGAAAAATGTAAATATTAAGCAAAGTAATTGCCTTGAACCCTGCACCTTAGATGGTGAGAGAGAGGATCATAATTATAACACAGAGTTAAAGGCCATTTTCATCTCTGACCTGCAGGCAGGTATTCTTCAGAGTAATCTCTCTCCTCCACCAGCCTCTGTTTAAACAATCCAGACTGTGAGTAAACGCACAGCCGTGTTCACCATAGGTTTATGTTCTTATGTTATTCTATTCTAAAGCTTTCCTCTATCATGTCAGGAGAGAGAGAGCAGATGATTACATGAAGCACTGAGCTGGAAAGCTCTGTGATCCTGGCCTGCAGCTACAAGTCATGATATGAAGAGACCAATTCATTTTTCTTTTTTTTTGCATTTTTTTTCACTTGTTTGAGCGGCGAGCACGTCATGCACTTGAGTTTGCTGAACCGTAAAGTGCCTGAAGACACGTTTTCTACTACACAGCCTTTACTACGCTCACAAATACAACTGGCTACATTTATTTATATTAGAGTATTTACAACTCTGTCACTGTTGCCATCCCCTTGATTGCTCTTAAGTCTAAAGGCTGATCGCATCCAGAGCTTTTAATGCGTACAATTAACCTCGCAAACAAGTTAACATTATTTGATAAGAGGCTCAATGAGCCATATGTCAACACATCTGTTAATCCACATTTGATCTCTTTAGGAGTCAAAGCACTCTTTCTACCGTTTAGAGTAACCTGCCAAATAGTGACCCGCAGCTGAAGGACCACTTAACTCTCAGTTTTTTCTCCGACCTCTTAAACCAAGATGAAGATTAAAGGAGAGCCTGAGCACAATGTATCACAGGGACAAAGCACTGCTGTAGAATGAGGTAGCAGAGGACTCTTTAGTATGCTATTGAAGCAAACTCAACACTTCCTGTGGCTGCTTCACAGTAAAAGCCTCTGAGGGAAGACACTTCAAGACTTCTGGCTGGCTTTTACTGTGAGGCAGCTGCTGAAGGTTCTGAGTGTAATCACTAGGTATTGGGTAGTTTCTGCAGGTTTTAAATGATGTCAGGTTTTTATTTAACTTTGGACAACTTTAACTAATTCACCTAATGCCCAAAGTACCTTTAATATATTTAAATGCAGGTCTTGAGATGTTACTATACACTATAACGCAGTTGAACTGAAATCTAGATACAACAAACCACAGAGGAGCTGAGAACTAAGAAATGTGAATGAAAGACAAATTCACAGTATGGACTGCAGCACCACACACACACACACACACACACACACACACACACACACATAGTCATACACACATGAAACATACATAACTGAGACATACAAACACAGGCAGGCTTGTTCCTCATTACTGCCAAAAACATCACAGTGCTCTAATGGGGATATGGACGCTGGAACAAGGCAATTTAAGCACGCGCACACACACACACACACACACACATATATGCACAGCTGCCCTTCACACTATGAGCCTGCAGGGTGTGACAGGAAGGCACGCCAAAAGAGGATTTGTGGTGAAAAGCTTTGGGGAGGAGGGCAAGAGGGAGCGAGAGATAGGAGGAGTGGAGAAGAGGGGATTACATGGTGAATATTTCAATACTAAAACATACCAATTGGCTTGGGCTCCCTTTCTGGCTTGGACAGACAGATGCGCACACACACACACGCGCACACACACATAAAGGCATTAACAGGGCCATATCTTCTACAGCTAGCTTAGCACTGACTATACAGAGAGTGGGGTGATGGGTAGTGCTAATACTAAACCACTGGGACCCCCCCCCCCCCCTCCCCCAGGGATCTGACTGACAAGCTGATTGCTGGTTAACCTGCTGTGACTGACTGAGTGGACCAAAACCAGCCAAGCTCTCCCTTCTCTTGTGAGACTATGTCATCTTCATGAAAAAAAAAAAAATGACAGGAAATAGATCCAATATGTATCTGACACGCAAAAGGAGAGGAGGTGTGAGAAAGACTCTTTGTTAGTGTAAAACTAATAACATCAAAGCTGCGTCGAGATATGAAACATCATATAGAGGACAGACAAAGAACATAATGCCAATGCTGCCTGCTTCAATTTCTGTTATTAAACTGTGACTTGCTCTTGAGAATAAACATAAAGCATAGATGAGACATACAGAGAGGACATCAGTGTAATAAAGCTGCCCAGTTTAATATGTATGATCTATTTGTTGCAGCAGTTCTTGAAAAAAAAAAAAAGAAAAGCCTCCTGCTGTATGAACGAAATTGACTCCTGTGATTTCTTTTATACAACATGTTCTTATTTTTGGTGTGTTCATTTATTAGTGGTTATCTTCAATATTTAAAAAATGTGCACATTTGATAAAGAAAATCAATAATATAATATATATATATATATATATAATACATATATATAACCCAGCATTTTACAGCACTAACACCCAGTACTTTTACTAACTGAGACAGATGCTGGTGCATCAGAAACATCTAATTTGCATCTATTCCCCATTTGTCTCTTCACATTCTATAACCATCTTTCTTTCACTGTAAACAGGGGTGATCATGGTCTCTTTGCAGCAGGAAACACAACAACTTTTGGGTGCACAAAGACAGAATGATGAGGTCAAAGGTGATTTTTTTTTTCAAATTATGGGTATTCTGCAGTGAAAAATTGAAACGTTTTGCTTCCCAAAGTCATCATGAGGTATCATTGAGAATCTGTTTGCACAAACAGGAACTTGGTTCACAGTGTATGGGACTGGGTGGCAGAGAGGTGCCATGTTGTGGGGTTAGAGGGCGACAGCAATGTTCCAGATACAGTCGGGCTGCAGGAACGCCAAAGGACAGAGGGACCGGCTGCTGGCTGGCATGATGGCTGCCACATGCTGGTCAGGTCAGCAGGGAATGAGGCTACAGAGTTGGAGTGGGAGACATACACACACACACACACACACATACATATACAGAGAGAGAGTGAGAGAGAGGGAAGGAGAGGGAAAGTGGCTGGCAGAAAAAAAGGATTAACTTCAAAAACAATCAAAGTCTAGTTCTGTGTATATTTGTGTCCGTGCATCTGTTTATGTATTTGTGGCTGTGTCTATTTGTGTGTTTGTGTGCGTGTGTGTGTGTGCGTATGTGTGTCTTTTTCTGGGGGCTGACTGGGGGGGTGGGGGGTGGAGGGGTTACCACTGTAGGAGTCCAGCAGGCAGTTACATTGTCCCAGTTTTTACATGCTGGAAGCCCTGGGTATAATGCAGACACAATGGTTAAGCTGCGTGTCTGTATATATGTGTGTGCATGTGTGTGTGTGTGCGTGTCTGTTCATAGTTAGCATACTGCAGTCTAGACCAGGGGATCAAGTGTAATCTCTCTCCACTGATACAGCTGATGAGCAGAGGTCACACACCACTATCACTGCATCAACATCATCTCTGCATGTGAAACACTTGTGAAACAAAGCAGTGCTATTAATTCATTCATTATAAAAACTATGTTTGACTGCCAGCTTTGCCAAAGTATGTAACACAAACGGTTCATATTACCCTGTTTGGCTGCAATTTTGGTTTTAAAACGTAACCATGATGCATCCACATTAGAACTATATGATTGTTTTGGGGTTTCAAAAGAGAAAATATAATGGTTACAGTTTTCTGTAGAGGAAGCAGTTTTTCCTGCTGTGGTTACTGACCACTAATGAACACTCATGAAGCAAAAGCCTGCATGAACAAGACAGTCTGCAGTCATTAGTGGCGCACAGACAGCAAAGAGATACGCTGAGAGTAATTACCCTCACAGCATCCTGAAAAACACTTGATATTTTCAAATGTCTATTTTAGTTTTCATGGGAAAAAAAAGTAGCACTGACGCACAGCAGCCAGATGTTAACCTCTGGGTTTTATTATCAAGAGTCATCTTATCAGAGATAGATGACGAATCATTAAGGATTTATGTTGAGAAGTTAATAAAAGCACTTCAGTAATGAAAATAAGTGACTGGCTCACACACCAGTGAGTCTGTGAATAATCCTCTTTTTTTTTTTTTTACAGATAAAAGAAGATGCAAACACCAATTGTAGGCGTCTAGGAGAAAAGTAGTAAATATTATAACTAATGATTATCCCCAAGAGGCAGAGCAAAAGCAAGGATATGACATTGAATGTGCAGAACAACCAATGATTAAAGCATTACTTGCCTCGGGTAGCAGACAGTGTTTGGGTTACATGACACACAGTATTGTGCTCGTCAGGCTATGTTTAATTAGAATGGATTGGGGAATCAATATTGGTCTACAGACGAAATCACATTGTTTGTAAACAAACAAGTTGCAGGGAATTAAGTAATTATTATTATTTTCTTTTTACAATAGAAAGGCTCCCACTTAATTCTAACCATTCAGCAAGTGCTAATTAATTTACCCCCCACTCACACACACTTACCCCTTACCACAACCACCACAACACAGGAACCCCATGACAGATTTAATTAAAATAACTTCATTAGTCTGAGCTTCGAAACACTTCACTCTAAACAAAAGCAGATGCCACTAAAACCTAGAAAAAAAAAAAAAAGGACGGCCAAGAATCTCTTTCTCCATGTCAGGCGTTTGTTTTTAGAACAACCAAACAACCAAAGTAATCCAAGATGAAGAAAACCAACTGTGTCAGCTAGTTGTCACACTGATGAAATGTCCTGCTTCCAGAGAAAAGGTGGGACACGCCAACACCTAACGCCAGGATTACTGCCCTGAAACACAGCTGAACCACACACACACACACACACACACACACACACACACACACACACACACACACACACACATACACACACACACAAACACAAGTCGTTTAAAGTAAAGCCATAATTATAGCAACACAGTCTACTGGGCTACAAACAACGTGGCAGGGAGAGAAGAGAAGAGAAGAGAAGAGAAGAGAAGAGAAGAGAAGAGAAGAGAAGAGAAGAGAAGAGAAACTTGTACTTGGTCTACTACAGCAACTTGAGCCCAGCAGTATCATAACCCCAGGCACTAATGTCCATTGGTTCCTCATAGTCTACTACTTCTCATTATCTCATCTATTAACCAATGCCCTTTATGTACCCTCTTCTTTTATCACTGCTGTCATGTGAAATCTTTGAGAATTCTTTACAAACCAAACCCCCCCTGCCCGATAAAACCCAGCAAAGCACTGCGGTCCCGCGAAAAAACAAACCTGATTCTGCTTGGTCCCTGAAAAGTTTTGACATTTTGAAAATACAAATATCAAGCATAAAAGGACAAAGGAACACGCTGTGTGCAAAAACACACACATACAGAACATATTTTGGGTGTCATTTTGTCCCAGCTAAAAGGTCGGATATTGGGTTTCAAGCACCAAGCCAGAATTAGACCAAAGTAAAACTGATACTTTCGGCTACTGTACGCTTCACTCTACTGTACCCTTCACACACTTTCTATCCATCTCATACGCAAACACACACATCAGACATACACATTCCCTTTTCGCATACACACACTCTCTTCCCCTTTCTCCATCACTCTCTCCACGCTGTGATTTCACACAGTCCATCTGACACCCAAGTACTGTTCAGCATCTATGATATCATCAGTCTGCCAGCTCGCAGGCAGGCTGACATTACCGGCTGCCGGGACAGCAGAGGTGCCAACAGTGAGCACACCTCCCGCAAATACACACAAAGCAACAAAACCTACAAACAGACACACACGTGCGCAGACGGATGCGCCGAATATAAGGCAACTTGGATAGTATATGAAAACAGTGCACGCATATGTCTCGTGATAACATATCATGTACTGAAAGCACTTTGCTATACACCAGGAAGCACGGGCTCTGTGCTTCTCTGTCATAACACATGGAAACAAACAGAAACACACACACAAACACATACACACACACACACAGACACACACACACACATATACGCTCACTCACCTGCACCTGCATGAAGGATCCCCTGTAGAAGCAGCATGCTGCAGCCGACAGGGCACTCCACAGACTACACCTCTCCGTCATGGTAGGTACACACCTTCCTCTGCTACCTTTCCTTCAGACCTCCCCCCCCCTGCTCCTTTTCCTCTACTTCACCTCTTCTTCTCTTCTCCTATCCTCTTCTCTCTCTCTTCCCCACCCAGGGTGTCCGATTCTAACAACCTCAGCCCCTGGACTGAGCCTGTCCCACCCCTGCCAGCCTCTTCGCCTGCCTGCCTCTCTGCCTCTCCGCCTGGCTAACAGCCCCTCAACATTGTGCCACCACCACAAAACCAGGCTACAAGCTAAAACAGCTAACACCACAGCTTACAGCTTCGCAAGCAGCTGCTGGTAACCACATCAGCTATTAGCTACGAGCGAGCTGCTAACAGCTGGTACTGATAACAGCGAGTGATGTTACAGCTCCTGACA
The DNA here is from genome assembly GCF_002260705.1 of Seriola dumerili. Classification (NCBI taxonomy): domain Eukaryota; kingdom Metazoa; phylum Chordata; class Actinopteri; order Carangiformes; family Carangidae; genus Seriola; species Seriola dumerili. Next base: position 236,639 of record NW_019175856.1, read on the forward strand.
TCTCCACTGCTTCTGCCCTGCACCGGCTTCTGTCGCTACTGCTCTCTCTCTTCTCTCCCTCTCACTGCACTTGCTGCACTTCACGCGGCTGCTAGGGATTACCTCATTGCTTGCTGATGAAAGGAGTGTGGGTGGGGGGAGGGCGGACCAGAGGGAGAGAGGGAGAGAGGGTGGGAGGNGAATGCTAGAAGGCACAAGCAGAGAGGAGTGCTGTCGAATTGCAGGCAGAAACCCCACCCACCCAAACCCAGCCACCCGACGACCCCCGCTTCAGCGCTGAGACAATGCTGACATGGGGTGGGGGTGGGGGGGGCGGCATGGAGGGAGGAAAACAGAAACAAAGTGAGGAGAAGATGGGAGGAGGGAAAGAAGAGATAATTAAAAGATGAGATGATGAATGAAGAAGATGCAGGTACAAGGAGAGAAAGGAGGAGGAATGCAGCCTCCCATAGGAATCTAAGCTTTCTTTTGCCAAGAAAGGAACCCAACAGAGATGCCCCCATCACAGACACACACACACACACACACACACACACACACACACACACACACCTTTTATTCTTCCTACATCTTGACACATACACACTACTATACATGAGTATACTATACATATACTAGAGATAGCAGTGAGTGAGAGAGAGTGTGTGTGTGTGTGTGTGTGTGTGTAGCAGAATATAATGATGTGTCTCTAAAAAGCCATGCAGACTGCAGCTAGACACCTCATTATAAGCTGAAACACACAGGCAGGTGTTTCAAGGATAACACAGTGTGATTTTCACCGGCCCATTTCACATACAGACACACACACACACACACACACACACACACACACACACACACACACACACACACACACACACATACATAAACCTGCACACATGCCGTTAGGGAGATGTACATAAACCTGCACACATGCCGTTAGGGAGATGTCAGGAGGGGTGGGGCTCTGTCTCCAGAGGCCTGAATGAGTGACATCATTGAGGACGCTTCACCATGGCAACACTGCGAGAGCCTTGACAGCATCCAAAATTCTGACACTGCATTTAGTTGGGTCTGCACCACTGCAGGGAAGCGTAACGCAAGAGAGAGACATCGCCAGAGAAGGAGAGAAGATGTACAACACAGCAGGTCACAAAAATACTCTATGATCCTTTTTTTCTCTCCTTTTCTTACTTTGTCTTTGATGTGATCTAACACACATACACATACACATACACATACACACACACACACGCACACAAACAGCATCAGATGATGCCAGTAATCACTCTACTAATCTGCCTCTTGAATGCATGCTAGTGGGTCAGAGGCAAGGAGAAAAAGGCCGACAGATAAGGAGCTACAAGACACAGGATGGATTCATTAACTGCAGCGTCTCCTCTTAATGTAATCTCAAACCATCCAGCACTGGATTAGACAGATTACACAGTGGGGACACAAATAATCTCATAAGAGGGGCCCTGTGCTTTCCTTCTTTACCCCCCTCCATCCTCCGTAATACCATGCCCAAACAATCACAATATACAGCATGTTACATCTGGCTGCTGCGCCACACGCGCGCAAGCTGTGGGAGAAACGCATGACAATATGATGGATGCAGAGTTTAAAACAGAGATGGTCTGCTGTGGCTCTGATTTTAGCATTAAAATTGTCAATGTTAGGGGTGTAATACCCACTCAGACAGGTTGTAATGAAAATGTATTGCAGTGTAAGGTGCATTAGCTAAAAGGCACTCTGTGAAATTATACTTCTTAAAACATACTTTTTTTTAAATTACACCACCTCATGATCCTTTATGAACAAGTATTAGCACAAGTCAAAAGAATCCAACCAAGAGCACCCCCCCCCCTATTGTTTTGATGGTAAATGTATTGGGAAAGCTCCAGCTCGTGCTTCCACGTGTCAATCTGCATCCTCACATGAATTAGTTGAAGTCAAACAGATATCAAATGGCTGCCGTGGGGAGCTGCGATATTAAAGCAAGGCAACAGATTCACCGCAACTGAGTCACAACGTGTTCTCTGAAAATATCTGACACAGAGAAAAATATATTGTGCTCTACACTATGATATAACACTCAGGGGTGGATTTTCCAGTGCTTGGGTTACTTTCTGTTTTTTTTACTAACTTTTCTCCAGCAACTAAGAAAAACAGTGGGGTGACAATGAACTATATGTATTGAAATACCAATGTTATGAATCTAAATAAAATCAATCCACAATTTCTAATTGTCTGAATTAGGGCCGCCATGATGCCAGCAGTCAAACTCATAACTGTACAACAGCGTACAAAAAGAACAACTGCACTTATGTGGATAGGGAAAAGGCAACCAGATGAACTGATAAACCAAAGATCTATAAGGCCAAAGACCTGCCATCATATTATCGATATCGTATTTCATTTTTTAAATATCATGTTATCGCCAACACCCTTATATCGCGACAAACCCGTAGTGTGAATCCAACTATTTTTGACAAAAAGAACCGAATGACAACTATCCACTGGTGCAACCAACCAAACAGTCCAAGTTTTTAGAGACAAACATATCAGAAAATTAAAGACTGTGTATTGTATTAAAATCATTATTGTTACATATGTTATCATGGAGATAAAAGTGACAGTTTATCATAATACACTGTGTGCTATAGGACCTCATGAAGCCCTAACCTTCACTTATCCACATCATTTCAGATGTTTTATTGTAATAGGCTGAACCCTCCACAGACACAGGCTGAAAGAAAAATGGATGCAACTTGGATCCATTCTGTGCCTTTGGGAAGACTTAAGAGAGTCTCACTCTTACTTTAGTGCCTTGTACACTTCATTACCCTCAATCGTCTTTCTTCTTTCTCTTCCCTTGCCTTGTCCTTACTTTGTTTCTACTATTGCTTCCCTTTAAATCCTTTTATTTATCTTTATTTTATTCTCTGCATCTACAAGTGCTTCTGTCAGGACATGTGTGTACAGGTGCTCACTTTTCCATTTTCTTCACTTTCTTTTCACGTCAGCTTTTTCTCTACTTACTCTTATATCCATTCATTGAATCTATCCTTTCTCTTTTCAGCATACCTGTATCCCTGTACTCCCTCTGTCAAATCCAACCCGTCTTATCACCGTGCACCTCCCCTCATCTCTCCCTCCTCCTTGTCCCGACCTCTCATCACTATAGCCTAACCTCCTCCTTCTAAGCCTCCTCCTTTCCCTGATCCCTGTCTTCACCTCTCTTCTCTCCTCTGTCCTTCCCTTCTCCTCCATGGCCATCCCTCCACCTTCCCTTCCCTCCAGTCCTCTATCTCTACATCTCCTCCCCTGCTCAGAGGCGGTCTTCAGTTATATATTAATTAGTAAGCCCCATCCCGCAGGCTGATAGGGAGCACAATGGAGAATCCCTGCATGTGCCTGCAAGCGTCCCACTAATGAAAGGAGTGTGTGTGTGTGTGTGTGTGTGTGTGTGTGTGTGTGTGTGCGTGAGAGAGAGAGAGAGAGATGCACAGATAGAAGGAGAGAGACCGTACATAGAGAGAGAGAGAGAGAGAGAGAGAGAGAGTGTATGAGAGTGTATGAGAGGGGAGAGAGGAAAATGTGTGTGTGCATGTGTGTGAAAGATGAAAAGAGGCGCGCCGAGGGCAGATCAAGATTATATGTGCACACACATATCATTACGAGTGTCCATGTGTGCACACGTGCATGCCTAAAAACAAAGGGCCGGGCTCCGCTGGGGGTTAGGAGGGTACAGCTAATGATGTGTGTGTGTGTCTGATTGTCATCAGTGTGTTTTCACAGGGTGGACCCTCCTCGCAAACTGGTTAATCCGTATTGAACCATCAGATATGCGTTTCAAAGCCCGTTTGAAACATCGGGTTGCAATAATGATGCAGAAAAAAAAAAAGAGAGAGAGAGAGAGAGAGAGAGAGAGAGGCCTGCTGGAAACGCTGCCACTGTGTCCACACAGACATGTAGAAAAACACTCATTTAGGTGTGAAATAACACCATTAGAAAAAAAAGAAAAATCAGCCGTCTTGCTTTAATTGCATTAAAATGACTAAACCTTACACAAATGTGTCGCTGTAGCAACGAGACACGTCTTTAGCGTGAATGAAGAAGTGTGTAATGCTGTCTTAGAGAGATCAATGTGTCATTATTCTGTGTCCCGTGTACTGCTTAGTGGTTTGAGCGCGCTGACCTTGAAGGAGGCAGAAAAAATAACAGAAGCGCCTGACAATACAATAGCCCCGCAGATCTTAATGAGACCCCCGGATGTGTTGATTCAACTCGATCGTTAGTGCAGTTTTTGAAGCAAATATCCAAAGTTTTTGTGTTTTTTTTTTTTTGGTTAGTGTTGCTGCATGTTGTACTTGTGACCACTGGTCCCCTTTGTTAACGCAGTTTTCCTGTATTTTGCATGTGCTTGAGACTTTTCTCTGTACCACATCACACATTTTTTCATTGTACGCTACATAATTACAGAGGAAACAAGACAATGACTCATTTTAAGTTAAAACCAAATTGCAAACGGCATTTTGTCAGCATTTTTAGCCACTCTAGTGGCGTGGCTTGAGGGATGGGGAACGTTCATGTCTGGCCAGTCAATCTGCCACTTGGTCCAGACTGAAATACAGATGTGTTAAACGTGGGACAGGAACTTATGGTCTCCAGATGAAGCTGAATGACTTTGCTGATCGCCTGATTTTTTCTCTAGTGCCACCATGAGGTTGACAGTGTTTAATTAGCAAAGTTAAGATGCTGAACTGAGATGGCAACAGTAAAAAAATGATCTGCTAAACAGCAGCATGCTAACAACTGTCACTCATTCCGACATTAGCATTTAACTCAAAGCCACTGTGCCTAAGTACAGACTGTCTGTAGACCTTTAGTCTCGTCTTGTTGTACAATCTATATACAGCAAGTCTGTAAAACACCATAAGATACAAAGAGGGCAAACAACAGCTGCTTGAATTACTGGTCTGTCAGCTGCAAAAACTGACAAATTATAGTTAACGCATGGTATTCTGAGTTCTGAATGGGTTTCACCATACTGGTATTTCCTGCAAAGCACTGTGCGGTACTCCAGGTGTTTTCTGGTATTTTGTCCATGTCCTGAGAGTCAGATTTTACAGTCAAGTCTTATGTGTGCCATAAAAAGATACTGAGCTTATCAGGGGCCTTTTCTCTTTGATGACCTAAATAAACTAATTTGTGCAATAATCAAAGACGTCAATGTGGTGATGAGTATGTGGTGTGTGTGTGTCGGCATGTGTCTGTACTCTGTCTGCCTGCGCGTCGCGTTGGAGGAACAATAACTGAAGACTTTCCAGGGGTGTGTTCCAGAGCACCAGCCCTGACAGTTCACACCCCCTCTCACTTACAGAGGCGCCACATTAATTCAAACTACTGTAACAGTCACACACTCGCACACACGTACATGCACCCACAGGGCACTGACTTAATTTAATCAGGTGGCACACAGACATACAGATTTTGGAAATTCAAATCATTTGCATAATCAAACATGCAGTAACGCACAGATACACAGCTGAGTTCCTTCACTCACACACACACACACACTCACTAATATTTTTCTAGAGCACCAGTGTGAGTCACGTGCCAGACATATGTTAATATACCTCATATGAACCAACCAACACCCCCACCCCCACCCCCCCGCCCCTCCCATCAATCTAGCACCAAACCACTAAATAGGACAGGAGACAAAGCAGGGCTGGGCCACTGGCAAAAACAAGCACACACAGTCATAGAGCAAGTACCAAAACACATACACATCATTGACATTGTTCAAAAACAAGCTCACACTTATACTGAGCAATCAGTTACCAACAGTAATGACACAGTATGGTCGGGCCTGTTTTTTTTTTTGTTTTTTTTTTTTAAACCAGCCATAAACATATTCAGAGCTGCTTTTTACATCTTTCACTGAAACTACCAAATACAAAAAACAGTAGATATTGCTTGACCAGCCGTGCCTCCCCATGAAAAATGAATGATGATGGATATTTTATGATAAAGCTGAAAAGATGAAGAGCTTGTCCTGAATGCTTTGGGGCTTTTTCTTCCTGATTGCTTATTTTCTTTGAGCATATCTCGACCAGATTGGTTTGTTTGCCTTTCTCTCTGTTTTATTTTTTAAATTTTATTTATTTTTTAATTTATTTTATGTGCAATACCGCATGTGGGTGTATGCATGTAAAAACACGTACACGTATGTGAGCATGGACATGTGATAAACTGAAGGGAGAGTCACTGGCCCGGTCTGTCCCATTATAACAGTGAACACTGAGGCCAACTCCTGATTTAAACATCAGCTGTCATAAATGTTTCAGAGAAATGGAAGGAGATGGAGGGACTGCTGCTGGCGGCTTTCGGGGGAGTGGGTGGGGCAGCGGGTGGTGGTGGTGGTGGTGGTGGGAGGGGCTGTTGTGATGTGTGAGAGTGGGGGTGGGTGGGGGGAATCTAGGTGACAAAACATAGACAGGGATTTGGGAAAAAAAAAAAAGCAGGTGAGTTGGGGTTAAAAGCAGAAATCAGTGACCCTACTTCACTTCTCTGTTTTAAAATCTGAATGTTGTGCTGTGTGTTGGTGATCATCCAGTGTCACATGCAAGAAATATGTTGGAAATGCATGTTAAGAGCTCTCAGTCACGCATATGTCAGGCTTACTTAAAATTGAAAAACTTAAGAACTGGAACAAGTCAGGCGACATTTTACCAGTGTGACATTAAGTCCCAAGTACAGGAGTGTCCTTGTCTCAAAATCTCCGCTATGATAATAATAATAATAATAATAATAATAATAATAATAATAATAATAATAATAATAATAATAATAATAATCTCATAAAAATTCTTTGTTTTATGTGAGAATGTCATAAACTGCTTCATATTATAAAACAGTAAACATAGCGCTCTGTGTCAGGAAGCCTTTGTTCATTTTAAGTCTGTTTGATTGACATGACACACAGCAGTGTTTTACAATGAACGTGGGCCACTTTGCCTGAGATAAAGACTATATCACTAACATTACAAAAAAACATATACACATAAAACATTAACATTCAGGGGGAAAGAGATGCCACTTATCCAATGAGGTGTTTAGGCTTTCATCTAACTTATCTACTTAATCACCAAGTCGGCTGAACTAAATCTAGACATCTAAATGTAATTCATAAATGGTTTTTCGACGCTATTAAAGTTTTGTTTACAACAGTTATGCTTGTAAAAGAAGCAGTAAAACAAGCCTATATTCTCATTTATGAGAAATTGACGCAAGCGCACTATTTACATGCTGTTGTTAAAATCCTAACAAGGGGAGGGATTTAACTGTAGTCAATCTGTGGTGGCCAGGGGGAAGTTGCATGCATTTGTTTTACAAAAGGAAGACAGCTCAGGGTCATAGGAGAAGGCTTTTACCAGCTCACCTGTGATGTATAATCAATAGAAAAACAGATCCCAAGAGCCCAACAGTTCACTTCAGTCTGTCCTTCCCTCTCTCTTACTTCCTCCTTCCTTCCTTTTTGAGCCTCACCTTCTTGCTCTCCCTCCCCACTTTTGCTCTCAGTTTGAAGTTCAATATTTGAACTTATGCGTGTTTGTAGTTTACAGGATGTATGACTGCCTATCATCCGCCTCCAAGGTCAGGAAACAAGCTTCACATGCTCTCTGATCTTCAAGGAGTTCACAACTCGAGCATATGGCCCCACCTACTGGCTGCAGCGCAGACTGCCGGCCCGGCTGCACACTGCTGACATGAGCACTGCTTCGCTCCAAATTCAATTAGCTAAATGGCAGACTGAATTAGGCTAAATGCAGAGTGAGCCCGCTGAAATGAGAATAACTGTTGAGGACTAAGGGCTAATAATCAGCCGCAATTACATCTGAGCGCACACGTTAAAAAAATCTAATTCAATAATACGCGAAGGAGGAGGAAATTCAAACTGCATTGCTCATTTAGGCTGAAATTCATATCTACCGGGTAAGTCAGGCATTAAATGTGTGTGCATGTGTGTCGCTGGGAGAACACAGAGACACAGTGATGGGTGGGATTATTATGAGCAGGAAAAAAAAAAAGCGGAAAAGTTTTTGTATTATCATCATCGTATGATCAGCGTTCTCATATTCATCATCGATACCACTGGGGGACAGAGAGGTGCTGAGATTTAAATCAAGCACTAGTACTGTTGATCTTTTGACATTTGGCTTAAGAAGAGATGAAAAATGTATGGAGTAACATTTTTTTTTTTAAGGATAACGCTGTTGGATATTAGCTTTAGCATCTAATATTTCACAGAGACTGAAAATAATCATCAGTGACAATCGCGTCTGTCAGTTTGGAGCATTGATGATCATTTTAGCCATAATTATGCGGACCTTTGTTTCATTGTGTGAGACAGATTTCCTGTGGGGAAAATATTCAATTTCATGCATGTACACACACAGAATAATACCCACATATCTGAGAGCATACACCCTGACACGAGACGACACATACAGATGAACATACATCTGGACCTACCTGGACATATTCAGCCTGGCTTTCTGCTGGCTCCATGTGGCTGAAGAGATAAAAAAACAAAAGAGAGAACAGTTAGTGGAAAAAAAGACAAAACAGAGGAAATGTTGAACAGGAAAAAGACTGTAAACCTCTGTCAAAACGTGTGTGTATCAACACACACACTTGCCCTTTTGTGTTTGATTTGGTCCTGTAACAGGTGCAGACAAAAAACATGCCTGTATTCCCATGACCCACTTCTGCAGGGGCCTCTCCAGTGAGTAAAATCTTGTTGCAGCCTCATGGAAAATGGATAGATAACAAACCCCACTGAGCGTCTGAGGTTGCTGAATATGGAGCCGGCCTCTCAAATCTCTCGGGGACCATAACTCACACTTTTACGCTCATGATGGATTCGGATCATGTGTCAAAAACCCTGCTGTGCTGTAGTCTTGGGAGCCGCACTGTGGGGTACTGCTGTGTGGCTTTGTGATACGGAGCAGGCGTGAGCAAAAAGGGGCAATTACACTCCCAGACAAGTTTTTAGATCAATCCGCACAGTTCCCAGTTGCATGATGGGTCTCATAAGGCCCAGAGCAAAACTGTGTTACACATGACCACAGAGAGGCCAGATCAAAGGCTCACATCATGGCATTGGGCTCGGGAATGTTAATGGGTCCCACGGCAGAGGAGCGCTACATTCCCCTCCCAAACTGCTCCTGTGCTGGATCTCAGTTTAAAAAAAAAAAAAAAATTGTACAAATGTAAAATATTTTTCTCCATCGTTCACGCTGATAATATCAGCATTTATTCAAAAGGAATGAGATGAAAGAATGTGACTGCGCTGTAGATGTAAAAACATACCAATCATACATGAAGCTTTGAAAACAAATGGCACACCAGAGCTGCAGTTTACATCAAGGGTTAGCCTATACAATTCAATTCATTTGAAATTGGCTATGAATGTACAGCGGTAACAAACTATCATTTTCATTATCAATTAATGTATGGATCATTATCTGGAAAAAAACATCTGGAGCTATTTCCTAAAGCCCAAAGCAGTACGGTGTAATAGATGGTTTTTCCCACCAACAGTCCCAAAACCTAAAAATAATCAATTTACTATCACATCAGACAAAGACAAGCAGCAAATCCTAACAAGTGAGAAGTTGGATATGGCTAACGTTTGGCGTTTTTGCTTTAAAAACCAATTTGAACAGTTAATCAATCATCAACAGAGCCAATCAATTTTTGACAATCAACTATAACAGATTCAGCTCTATAAAAATGCAACACAGCAGACTCCAAGGTCTGACTCCAATATTTTTTTTTAGCTGATCGACAGCTCAAACAAATGGTTTTCAGTTTACTGTCATATATGAACAAAAGAAAAAGCATCAAATCATCAAAACAGCAACTGATTAATTTTCTGTTTATGGAATAATCAATTTATCAACTACTTTTTTCACCTCTAGCTATGACATGAGTTAACATGGGGGGGCATCCTTCCATCCTCCCCTTTTTCAAATGAGTGCCAAACACTTTGAGAGCTCTGCTCCACCATACAGTGAGACGAAAGAGCAAAACCCATAATTACAGCAGCTGAGCTGACGATCTAAGGAACACCATTACAGCATTTGATTTCTGAGCCAAGTCTTACCAGCCACCAAAAATCACCACTATACACTGTGTGAGAATCACCAGAAGAAGCTTTTTTTCCCCCAAAAGTACCAGGTGAAGAGGTGAGGAGGTGAGGAGCTGAGGTTTGGACAGAAGAAGAACAGGAGAGAGGAATGGACAAAAAAGATTGAGATGATTTAGGGCTGAGCAGACAGACAGAAGAGAGAGAGAGAGAGAGAGAGAGAGAGAGAGAGAGAGATCTTTGATGTGCCTATACTGAACTTGCAGTACACTACAGAACTCTTATTCCCACGGTCCCCGGGCTGACCTAACGGGGCTGATGTTGCACGCTCACACATGCCAGCCCATAGAGACCAGCGCAGCTCCAGCTCCAGCTCCAGCTCCAGCCTGTAGCCGGGCACGCACGCACACACGCAGTGCAAATCCCCCCCCCTTGTAACACGATACACGAACTCTGCTATCATGCATTGAATATTGGAGGCAGTGAGACCTCGGCATGTCATGGGAAAGCAGCGAGAAAATGCAATCTGTTCGGCTGAGAGGAGGAGGAGGAGGAGGAGGAGGAGGGTGCCCACCTCTTAGGAGTTACGGAACATTTTCCCTTAAAAAAAGAAACTCTTGAAGAAACTTCTGCTGACACTTTGTTTCACATTACTACCTTACGAGACGCGCACGATAGGCAAACACAAAGGCTGGTTTCTGTCGCTGTCTCCTGTGTGTCAGAACAAATCAAGGCAAACATCAAACCAGCGGCAGCCTTCAAGCAGCTGCTTCTGATCAATACATAGAATCAATGTTACCTGCTGCCTTTAACACACGCAGTAATGAATCGTGTTGTCTTCTCACCTCACACCCATCGCCTGAGACAAGTCCGGCACACGGCAAAGCCAGCACAAACCTCTAAGTGCCAACTAGCCAACTTTCTCCCGGTAAGTTTTTTTTTTTTTTTTGGTAAAACCGCAGATCTACGCCCCCTGGCTGACGCACGGAGCATGGCCGGTGAACCTGACATAGAGGCCCGGGGAAAAACTGTCCCTCTGGGCCCCCCTGGTCCAATTCTCTCTGAGCAACTTGTACAGTTTTTGTAACCAGGTATGTACAACATGTAAGCACAAAACGGAAACAGTGCAGGGCTTAAAACTAGGCTCAGATCCTTTAACCAAGGACAAGTGCCCAAAAAAACATGACAAGTAAAAACCCTTGATTCAAACTCCGCCTCCACCTTATCATGTGCGTACTGTATAAATGAACATAAAATGGAAATACTCTAGCAAACTTCAAATACCTCAACAGTAATTAAGTATGGCACTTGAGGAAACGTACTTGGTTTCCGGCACTGATTTTGATACAGGGCCTGTGTTCAATACTACAACAAACAAAGCTTATGTGCTTTTTTCCTTTATGATCCTCATATAGTGTCATGAAAACATCTGTTAGTTAGATTGTAGCCTTCTATGTGTACCACAAAATCTGGGTGAAACTGTAACAGGAATGAGCCTTTTAATGAACGGTACACCCTGGCCCCAGTCAGTAATTACACAAATTTAACAATTAAACATTTTAACAATTTTTGAAAGAAAAAAAAAACTCACCAGTAAATGCTGTCAGACTTTTGGTTTCCTTCACCTGCTCCTTCAGTGAGTCCACTGCTCTCTGCCACCTCCACTGTTTTAGACACAACCCCGGGCTCTAACCCAACATCCTCATGAGTCTTGGTCTGATCGTTCCCCTGGCTGAGTGGAGGTGACGAAGTCTCATCAGGGTTCAAGTCCGCACCTGCCTGGGTGATTTCTTGCTCGTCACAAGCCTCTGGTTGGAGTGTAGCACTTGAGCCACCAGATGGCGGCACATCCGTGGGTCCGGAGGTGACGCTTTGGGTGTTTGTGTCATTGGTATCACCTGTAGGTTTGAGCTGCATCTTGTCATCAGTGAAGTAGTCCCGGGTGAGCCCAGTGTCAGCTTCAACTTCAGCTTCATCCCGGGCCACTTTGAATGGGTCGGCTGTGATTCTCAGGGGGTCACGGTCTTGGTCCCCTGCAGGTCTCTGGCTTTGACTTCTGCTGAGGTTGCTCTTGTCTTTGCTCTTCTTACTGCTGCTGGAGCCTCCTAGAGAAGAAGGGAGCATCGGAAATAAACACACAGAACAGAATCAAGACTAATTGCTGTGTTGCAGTATTCATCACTTAAGTGCTGATCAGGATTTCTGCTGCTTTACCTTTTTGACTCTTGTCCCTCCTCTTCATCACTAGCCGTGGCAGCGTACCTACATGTGTGTAGCTCTCACTGGAGCGGACGTAGCTGGCCGTGCGAGGACGCATGGCATCCAGGTCGTCCACTGTCGTTTCAGCAACTGGAGCCAGAATCTTAGTGGAGACAGTAGCACAGTCACTGCCATCTCCAGGCACACACCCAGACTTCGACTTGGAGTCAGATTTCTCACTGGAGCGGCGAAAGGAGAGGTTGGTGAGGCTTCCGAACCACTTGAAACCTTGGGAGGAGAAAGGATTGAAGGAGTAGAGGGACAATGATAACATGAGGTTAGAATTTTTTCTTATTTGTCAGCACGCAGTCAGAAAAGGGGAAGAGAATTTAGAGATGCTGAGTTAATTAAAGCTGCACGCTATCAATAAGAGATCAAATAAGTAAGTGTAAAGGTGTGAAACCTACTGTGAATTTTCGCCCAGCTTGCTTCCCCTCACATCTATCCACTGAGTGTTAGTGTTCATTTGTAGCCATTAAGTGAAGTGTACACTTTCATGTATCATTTGCGTGTGAGATGTGAGTGTGTGGTGCATATGGTCTTCCATGGTTGTCTCTATGTGTCAATACCAGTAGGCACGAAAGGGGACTTTTTTTTTTCCTTTTTCCTGCTACTAATTGGACTTAATTACTTTTTTTTTTTTAAACACAGAAGCAAAGACCTGGTTTTAAAAATATATACTGTAACTTAAATCATATACAGTACTAAAAGATGATAAACCCTAAGCAATGTAACTTAACTGACTTAATAAAACTGAAAAAAAATCTTCTTTCTCAAGAGAAATCATTTCAGTTGCAGGTTGATTCTTGCGTGTCATCATTATCACCAAAACACTGCAAAACTGACATGGCAGTGTCTCCACCATCAGCACTGGTTAACCCACCTGCTCACACCCCGGCTCACTGTATGTTTAAACAGACAAACGAGGCGCAGCTGCTCTACACACAGATTTACTCAAACACACACAAACACAAATACTCACTCAGTTTCCGTATGCTCATGTTGTGGCTGCAGTGTGGCTAAAAAGATCAGCTGCAGGTGATGGATCATCTGAGAGAAGATTCAGTCAGGCAGAGGAGGAGAGCCAGATAAGGGGGATAGGTTCTTGCTGTGGAGGAGAACCATGGGTTTGAACCACAGTTCCTCTCTGTGGGTGAGATACTGCACCAAGTTTGCATGCGGGGAGGGAGACAAAACAGAGATGAGCGGCAGCAGCAGCAGCGGCAAAGCAGACCGTGACACTTCCTGTGTAAAGCTCATGGGACCAATGGTACGAGGAAATGAAAAGACAAGAATGAGATGACGAGTCGACACAGGAAGATAAAAATATGAATATATGAAACATGTGAGGTTGCTGGTTTCTGGCCAGAGTCAAACAGTGTTGAAAGAATAGAGTGAGTGGTGACAGTAACTAGGACGGGTGTAAAGAAAAGTGGTGATCACTGACTTTTGTCCCACTGAAATAAAAAGCTGGTTATAAACTCATTCAGAGGTAATAATAGGCTCACTATCACCTACTTCAAACGAGGAGTCCTTTCCCAATGCAGTTTATATATGTAGTTAATGATTGATCAGGGCACTGATTCTTAATCTGTTGTGATGTTGCCGCTGGTTTCTGCTAATGAAGATAAGGTACACTGAACTTTAAGTGTTAAACCATATTCATTTAGTAACTTGGACAAGTCTTTGATTGTATGAAAGCTTGTACATCTCAGCTAAATGCGGGACATCCTGCAGTGCCCCCAGAATTTGCATCTGATTTCTGTGAGTGCGAGTGAAAAGTCAGACTAGGCAGCAGTGGTGTGTATGCCATTCATTCTTCCACAGGATGGAAATATACTAATTTCAGCTATTTGGGTGATCATCTTGGATTTCTGATGAAAGAGTGGTGGGTTTTATCAAATGGCAACTTGCCAATCAGTTGGGTTTAATTAAATAAGACTCGAAATGCATTCAGAAAGCGCAACCCATCCCGGAATCATCCATCTTTTAGAAGTCTTAAAAAGCCCTCTGTTGGGTCAGTCACTACAAACTCATGCTGTGCTGCCAAGTATTATTCAAATCAGGAAGACAGGAAGTCACAAAGTTTCAAAAGATACCAAACATTTCAAGTTGAAATTTGGGTGTATGTATTTAAAAGGATGAAAAAGATAGATGGAACATATCTATTTGATTGAATATTACAGCTTTACAAATCACAGTCTTGGGTTCGATGTATATACTGATACAGAACGATACAGTACAGATACAGTGATGTGATACTGTCAGACAGTGTGGAACAGGGTGATTTTCTTCTTCTTCGAAATCTTATGCTACTTTATGGTGAAACAAAAGAGGAAAACTGCATCTTAAAAAATGACACATTTGAGAAGGAGGCTCTTCACAGGGTGGTTTTTTTTTTTCTGAGACGGTCGCTGCAAAGTGATAGCAGCTGCAGGTTGTATATGTTTCCCTGACAGGTGACCTCATCAGAGGGTAGAGGGGTGTGACTTTAAAACCAGAGACCAGGGTTAGCACCCTGTCTCCTATCAGCAGTCAGTGCTTCTTATAAACATGACCACAGTCCATTGACCAATCTTGAACATAGAGGTGGCAGGTCAGAAAACACGGTGTGATTTGTTTGTTTTGTTTTAAGCTGTCAAATGGCAGGGACTTACAAATGATCTATTAGGTTGTTTTTGTGGGAGGACTTTTGGTTTGTTCTTTTCACATTTCACATGCTATGCAGTAGTTCCATGGAAGCCTCAATGATGGCATTTAGTTTCAGAGTGAGAATTTCACAAGAGACACACAGTCAAACCTCAGAGTTAGACAGGTTTTTGCATACAATACATGTTTTCAAGTGACCTAATTTTTGGTAAATTCATATATAGTTTAGTGTATCGTTTCAAAACAAAAAAGAAAAGAGCCTAACTTATCATTTGGAATCTTTTTTATATTCTTTTTCGTGTTTATTTATTTACAGTACATATCTTATTTATTTATTTCTTCTTATCATTTAAGGATCTCTACAAATGCACAATACATAATTTAATGTATCCATTTTGGTTAGACATTTGACTTATGTTTATTTGTTTCTTTAAAACATGCATAGTTCAGTACATTCTAATGCGATTCCTTGTTTCAAATGTCAGGTCACACACCATCAGTTAAGTTGCTACAGTAACACACAAATATAGTAATGATTGCCATACTCTAGTGTGGTGTTAGCGTATGCAAGTCTAATTGGTGTTGTGTGCATGTGCCGCAATTCTGCCTTGGTTTTCACTTCCTGTTGACTTTTGGGCGTGTGGCTTCTGCAGACACTTTATCTTCCTGTACCACATCAATATGTGTCGTTTTGAAACTGAGAAGGCAGAGAACAGAGGGAAATACATTGCACAGCAAAATGAAGCACTATAACATCTACAACACCCAAACAGCCTCTCTATTAAAGGCAATGTCAGCAGCTGAATCAGGGAGTAAGACAATCATTTTAACATATTTGTCATCCTGCAGCCTCAAAAGGCAACAAGGGTTTTTTTGTTCATTTTCTTCTATTTTCCACACAAAGATCCCCAGAAGATAATATTTCAGACTCCCACACTTGACTGCTCAGTTGTTTCATCAACACGTTTCCTGGTTTGATTGTGTCAACAAAACTGAAAATCACTTTCAGCTCCTTAATCCGTGGACAAAAGGCTCTCCGAAAGCACACATGCATCCTCAGCCAAGAAGCTTTTCAGCGTACAAGCTGTTCCCTTCATGGGCCGCTGCTGTTACGTCTCAGTGTAAACTGACTCATTGAACATCTCAGCATCACAGAAAGATCCACTGTGGTTACTTTATATAATTTCTCGTTAACCGCCTACAGCCACACTTCCATCCTTCTGTCACACACGTACTTCACCGATCACTGTAGATACGCATGTTTGATCTACAGCTGATAAATTAGCCGAACACATCCAATTAGAAGTCATTAGGGCTATTTTCATAACAGCTCATGATGAGGGCCATGAACTATTTCTTAATTACCGGCCTAATGGTTCATTTCATCCCCTCATACATACAGTACATACTGCTAATCATTCTTCTATCTAAAAAAAACGGGGTTTTGAATGCAGTATATTTCTGTGACACACTGGGCAGCTAGTCCTGATGACCAATATCATTTCCCTGTCAGAGACCTGGTCCCCTTAGGGCCAAAGGTTAACTCTTTGGTGCAGCCTGTAGACTGAACATTACTGCTGCTGACTGCTCTGTAATCCACCAGTATGGAGATAGATTCAGTAAAGTGAGAAATGTGTATGATGTAGTGTGGTAAACATTCACACTTACACACGTGCAAGAACACCCACACCCTGGGGTAATAGGCTGGATGTTCATTTTAGACTTTGTGTCCCTACCTGGGGTGAGTGTGTGTGTGTGTGTGTGTGTGTGTGTGTGTGTGTGTGTGTGTGTGTGTGTGTGTGTTACTTTAATTTCACCTTGATGAAAAACAAGCCTTCAATAATTCAGCTCTCCCCCTCCTCGTGTGATGACAAATATCGGTCACTGTGACCCAAGGCCACGCTGATACCCTGCACCCTGTGAAAGAAACACACAAAACTGAAACCTTATGTAGACAAAAAAACAGAAATGCTGTTTTTTTTGACTGAGGTCCCCTCCCGGTTTTGTTCCCATTTCATTTTATTTTATTTCCTCAATCACATATGCGGTGTAATAAATATAAATATTGAGACAATTCTGTTCTTTTATCAGTTTATCACACATTTGAATAACACCAAATACCACTTAACCATTTCTCTGACCACTTGAGGAAGCGTATGTAATGTTGTGTTCTATAGAAACACAATATAACAGGCATATTCCTCAGTGCATTAGACTAACAAATGTTCTTGCTTATTGGTTATTTATGGTTATTTACGAGTGTAAGAAATAAAGCAACTGATAGGTAATAAATATCTAATAGATGAAAGGTAATCTCCATTTATATTTATCATAGTCAGAATTTGAACAGACAAACAAAAGTTAAAAGTCCTACAGTGTAGCCAGAAACATAAAACATATGGTTTTATGATTATTCCTTTCTTGCCTCTGGTGAAATGTTGCTAATATTGTATTCGCTGGGATAATTTGGTTTATTGCAAAAAGTATTGTGACATTCTTTTATATTACTTTACCCAGTCATACCTACCGCGATCTAAAACAAAACACTGCTCCAGTGTACTGTGGCACATCAACAGCAGAATTACCCTGAGCTGTTACTCCTTGTTTGTGAAATATAAACTTATTACTGGATGACTTCTACAATGCACTGTACCTGCTGAGCATTAATGTACAATGCATTGGGTGTATCCTGCTACAGCACATTTACAAAATCATCTATGCATCTCTGCATGTTCTTTATTAGAACATGATTGGATGATCAAGGACAACTGCTGTGGACTCTGAAGCTGTAGTCAGCTGCAGCAGAGGAAGAAATATTCACATCTCTCTCTTATCATCATCAAAATTTTCTTTAAGTAACAACAGTAACAGTACTCATCATTATATAGGTATGGCTGCTTTTGGTGTTATCGTTTTGCACATCAGATTATTACTGATTAATCTATCATATTTAATAAACTACAATAATCATATGATTTGAAGCTGTCAAAAAAAATGACAAACTGCAACAACAAAAAAACACAGCAGAAGAAGTAGAGAAAAGGTCACGGCCAAAGAGTCAGTCAGAGCTGCTTTGTAACTGAGCAGTGCACACATATTTTTTCTTTTGTCGCATAAAGCACTAAGAGGTAACTTTCATAGTTTTTTTTTTTTCCATGTTCCCTCCCTTCAGGTCAAATCTCCCCAACTGTTTGTCTTTGTTTATTTTAAGCTCTCTGTCTGTGTTCTGCGGGCATGCAACCTTGTCTGTGCACTTTATATCCCTCCTCCTTTGTGTCATGGCATCTCCTTTCCCTTTCAAGCACGTCACTTAATATTGTATACTGTCTAAAAGAGGAATGCTGCAAAAAAAAAACAAAAAAACAAAAAACAAAAAAAACAATAATCGTAAAATGAAGGTGCGAGAGGAAAAGGTCAAGACGGTTTCAGATTGTGTTGTCATCAGGTTCTGGCACTTTGTATTGATGTGATGCGTCTATTTGTCACAACATAAGGGAGGCTGAGAGCTGTTTGTCATCAAGGTGAAATTAAAGCAGCGCGCACGTAGGCACACACATTCATCCTGCCATACACAGTTACATCCTTTGCTGTATTTGTGAGGACCTTGACTTGATGTTACTGTTTCCAAAGGGGAGAAAAAAAGTCATTTGTTATGAAACGGTTGAGCCATGAAGATTTATTATCTTTTGCCTAAAAAACTTTGAATATGGTGTATTTTAACGTTATGATTACATTTATTTTTCTTCATGTTATTAATTTGTTTTGTTACTTATAAAAGGACACACTTCTTTTTGGTTTCTATATTTACAGCATTTGCTCTGTACAGTATGTAATATCTCTTGGCACTGCTTGTAAGAACACTGCACTTTTCTAGACTCCATCTACTGCTGGAGGAATGACAAATATTCCTCACAACATTTGACTTGTTTTTATATTTTTTGCAAAATGGATGTGTTTCCAGGAAGTTTAAACCTGAAGGAAACTGTCTGCCCAGATTTGCATCAGTTAATACCAAATGTTTTATTTTCAATCTACTGCAACATAAGCAAAAATCAAACACATCATCAGTGCATACAACCCTAAACAGCAAAAGTGTATTAGCAGTTATGGTGTGTGTGTGTATAACTATGGCACTTTGGTATGTAGCCAACCTGTCCCATTTAACAAGTATTACAATCTCTGTGAATGGTTGAATCCAATGTACTTGTATTGTACCATGGTGGATTCAAATAGAGTAAAGCATTTAAAAAGGTGTCATTGTGAGTTTCTGACTGTGGGGGGCGCCAAAGACAGCTGAATCAGCAGCCTCTTTTGAGCTGAGACCAATTACAGGAAAAAAAACTACTACAATACTACAAAATAAAATAACTTTATAACCGTGGCTATTTTTTCATTTCAGTAACAAAAGACATGTGACATATATAAGATAGATATAGATAAAAGATATAAAACCACACTGTAAGTCCTAGTTCCTAGTAATCCAAGTTTATAACAGTACAGTGACATAAATGTTATGAGTGCACCAGACACAGAATAACTGTATCACATGACTCTTGTCCGACTGGAAATTTATGTCAGTTCAACAGAACTTTTTTTTTTAAATCATGCAACTAAATAATTTGTTTTTTGAGTACTTAATATTACCAGGGGACATATATGTTACATGACATTAAATTACCAGGTTTCTTTTTTTTTTATGTTTATTCAACACTTTAATGTTTATTCAACACAAAAAAATGTGCCATACCTTAGTCATTTTGTGTACAACAAACATTATATATTGGGATTTTAAAGTCAAATAAACATAACATTTTTCATTATTCAGCTGAATCACACACTACTCAAAGATTTATTGGAAACAGCTTGCACACAAAATATTTAGTTTAGTACAGTAACGTGAAAGTTATGAGTACACCTGACACAAAATAAAGTCTTACCTCTGCAAGAATTCCAGATTTGCTCCCAGTTCTGCATGGTGGATAACGGATGTTGAGGCAGTAGCATGTTGCATCAGTACAAGGGCATTGCCAAAAATATGAATACTGGCATTCATGATGGTCTGGTCCACTGGAGTCATGAAGTGTCCAGCTGTCAGGGGAGAACTCCCTATGGTACACAACAGAGGAAAAACTTACAGTTAAACTTATCAAAAGATCAGTGTAACATCATGACAAAAAAACCCAATACGGAAGTACTGTAAAAATATGTTGGCAATATATGACTTACAATAAGAAGAAAACATTCATATCCTTATAACATTCATATCCAAGTTTTACATGAACTTAATTTTCCAATTCACAAAATTGTACTTAAAACTATTTAAGAATTATATGAAAATCATGAAATGCTCAAGTACTTGGTGCAGATTTTATATTTAGTTATTTATTTTTACTAGTAGTTACATGGTCGGTTATTATATCATATATATATCAACCATCAGGAACATCTTGCCCTGGTCTTTATTGAAATGGTTCAAAAGCAAAATCAGCATCTAGATGTGTCTCTTGGCTATTTCCATGTCTGCTAGGATATCCCCAAATTTGCTCTTCTTCTCACGGGATATGAGGTATGAAACAATTCTTTCACATTCACTTGACAGATCCTCTGTCAACAATCATACCAGTGAGTTATTGAAGTGAGCATTCATACCGCACATATCAAACAGATATGGCCACTCTCTTACCAGAACAGGGTTTTTCATTCCACTTATTATGTTGCTTCTCTGAGCATAGAAAGTTACCACCATACTCTCTTCAGTCCTCTTGGTGTCCTTGCTTCTGTTCTTGTGCATGTTTTTTAATTTCTCTTGGGTACATTCTTGAGTCTCCACGGTTTCACATGGTGGCATCCAATTTATACAGCCATATGTATCCAGCCTAATCTTCCTGGAGGATAGGTCTCCTGCCTCACTTGTGCTGGATGCCTGTCTTTTTAGGTAAAGTGAGGGTTTTCCCCCTCGTCATGTTGTCAACTCTTACCTGCAGTTTCTTGGTAAGAGAGTCATAACCACTACCTACAACTTGATCTTCAATAACATCTCTGAATGCTTGGCAGTTTGACAAAGATGATGATGGTTCGGATCTCCCCTACAATCAGGCGAATCACATCCTGTTGTCTGTTCTTTGTTTCCAAGTTCTCTCTGATGGCATTTAACTCTGAGTTGTTGTCCACTCGGGTGTGTCTATGAGGAGTTGGGGTTGCACTTTCAGGCTTGAGGTACTGGTAAAGAGACCTTTCAAAATCCAATGGCTTTATTTCAAATATTGCTTTAGTTATCAATTGTTGAAGTTTGGCCCTCAGAGATGAATTTCAATATTGTGGCGATTCTTTGTAAGCCTCACCAATCACTTATGTTTCACTGGATTGGGTTGAAATTTGTATTGAACATCCAAGTTTTGATTCTGGGTTAGTTCTATCATATCTAAAAGTTGTTTGGTCCTCCATAAAAAAAAAAAAAAAAAAAAAAAAAACTTAAATTGGTGAATTTATTTAAATTGACTGGAAACTTTTTAAAGGAAAATGTTTTTACAGCTGAATCTGATTTGACAATGACAATGATTTTTTCACATTCGCAAACTTTCTATATTTCTGGTGTACATCTATTTTCCAGATTTACTGGAAACCCGCTTTCCAATTATATCAATATGGGATCTCTGATAAGAAAGTAAAATTGCCTTAAATCCGGGCAGTTGATTTCTTCGTGCTTACAAGATATAAGAGCCTTGGCGAAGTTCCCTGCTGTTGATTGGAGATCTCGGCGTGTTTAGGAGATCCGAGTATTTAACTTACTGACCTCAAACTACATGCGCCAGGGATCAGGTCGTTGCAGCCATGATGTTTTCTTTTTTGTTGTTGTTGTTGTTGTTGTTGTTGTTGTTGTTAAATCAAACATGGCGGGTGCTTCAGCTATCGCCGACCAATCAGCCATGTGAGCAGTCTATAAAAGCAGGTAACTGTCTTATCCTCTGGTTCCCTCCTGCTGCCGAGCACGCCATGTTTCCTGCTTACCCAACCTTGACAATTGTCACAGGTAGGAGAGCGGTTTCTGCGTTGGTTTGTTCCCCACGTTATTCTTTTTTCTCTGTTATTCATATGAGAAACTTGCAATTTTGTAGCTCTTCCTACCGTGGATCCCCTCCCTCCGAACTGACTCTCACAGCTAGCAAATTGTATGGGTCCACGCTCAGCTTGACACCGGAAGTACGAATTGGCAGAGTCTCCCATGAGGTATGTGTTCAGCACTTCCTTGGCTCTTCCTTTGGTTTCATTTATTTCATATTGACCAAACTGTCCTGGGGCACAGAATAAAATAAGAAATTAATTCTTAAAAATGTATGAGTAGCCTATGTCATTTTAACAGTCCTTAACATTTGTGTGGACTTCACAATAAAAGTTTGTGGATGGATAGGAGTTTACAGTGTATGAGTTACTTTACAGTTCATGGGATAAAACAAGACATTAAGCCATTAATTAGGCATAAAAGCTTTTGGTGAGTAATTATGTACAGATTAATGCCAGTGGTTGTAATGATACATAGAACTGTGCACAGTCAATTTATCAGACTAACACTGTAGCACAGACTTAAAGAAATCAGTCACAAAGTACACATGGGGGGGGAATGAACAGAGTGTGACTGTGGGTATGTGGTTTGGGTGCCATCCAGAAGATTAACAGAAGATGTGTGAGGATCAGTGAATGACGGCCATGTTTCTGTACAGACACTGGAGCTGTGTCTGCGACGCTAAGATGTCCACTGAGTGAGTTTGTGCTGAATTATTTTGTAAAAATATAAGAAGACCTGAGAGAACCCCAGCTTTCTGGAATAGTGCCAGCTTTGATTCCTGGTAGCTTGTTTCTTTCTGGAGCAGAGGAGAGGCAGCACTCTGAAAGCTGTGTTTTTTTTAAACCATGGACACTGGACTGGGGAGGTTTTTACTTCAGAACCATCAATAAAGAGACATTTGGAAGGCGCATGATGGAGACACAAGTATTTAATTGGCATTTGTTGACCCAGATTGCCTTGACTTCTGACCAGGACAGTTACAGATTATCTTTGATCTTTTATAACAGGATTTAAAACAGATTGGCTTTATCAGGGCAAAGATAACAAACAGTTTACCAGCCACTGTTCCTTTCTGTTTTACCAGACTCTGTCAAATTGAAAGTGATAGGCTATACACATTTTGGTTTTTAAAACCCATTCATATAATGTGATAATCTGGTCTTGTGGCCTGTGTAGTTAGACAAAAATTAATTCATTATAGGCTCAACAAAAGAAGGAAGGAAGGAGCGTGACACACTATTATCAGGGGCTGTCTTCAGTGAAGAAGAAGAATGTAATGGTAATAACTAATAGGTGAATATATATTGTATTAAGTAATTTCAACATGCTTTAGTTTAAAATGAACGTGTTATCATTCTTATGAGTACATGTGCGTCCTTCCATACATCCAAAATATAATTAACAAGTGTAAATGAACTTAGTTAGTGCAACAGTGAGATATAACGAGTGGTATTTAATGTCCATTATCAGCTAAACAATTAGAGTGCCCCAATGGCATAGACAGATAAATGAACACGCGCAATTACCCAACAATCTGCTGTTGATCCGCTGCTATCAGCTTCTGTGTCATCCCCTTTGTGATTTAGGAGGGAAGTCAAGAGGCCAGCTTAGTAATAAGGAATACGTGTGTGTGGGTGTGTGGGTGTGTGTGTGTGTGTGTGTGTGTGTGTGTGTGTGTGTGTGTGTGTGTGTGTGTGTTTGTGTGTGTGTTTCCAACTCTTTAATGAGTCTAGCAGTCCAGCCAGCTGAAGGTGACTCATCTGCACCAGGTGTTGCTTTCATAGTAACGCTGTTGGGGTTGAATCATGAGGCGTAAACACTGACTCCTCAATGAAAACCGCAGTGTATTTGATGTCATGCTGCTCTGTCGTGCTGCAATCAAATTCCTGTATATTACAGCTTGAAAGGGGCATCATACGTACATACATATATGCACTAATTCTGTCCATGGTCATCTCACTTCTACTTTTTGCCCCTGAAGAAATTCAGTGGAGCAGTTAGGGATTAAGTACTTAAGGGCTCTTCAGTGAGAGTTGTTGAAGGATGGAGGAGCTCTTCCTTCCTTCCTTGTGCCAAAAAGATCCCCGTCTGATCTTCTTGGCATCCTGAGGATTCAGTCCACTGGCATTCAATTCCTATACTTGCCTCTAAAATTACTTGGCTATTACTGCTTCTTGCCAAATTTCAAATTGAGAGTGATAAGAAACGTATTCAACAGAAACAACAAGCAACACAATGCCGCAACTGCATCAGGTTAACTCTGTGTCTATAATACAAAGACAACAGAGACACTTTGGTGCCTTTTCCATCATGTAATGGCAGCTTTCAACCACTAGAGGACTGCAAATAACTGAGGTCGTAGAAGAAATCAATGCAAATTTAAGTGCTTGATTCGATTGTAAGCCACTTAAATTATATTTGTGCTTTTGAGCCAGTGTGAATGTATGACTGCTGCTGAAGATGGAGCTGTATTGGGTGTGCAGTAGTGTTTTGGTCCCAGTTATGACAGATATAATATAACTACAGAATGTGATTTATGAGATGAATCATGAGAACTGCAGAGCGTTTATAATATCAACTCCGTTCACACACAGTAGTAGCCTACCTCATGTGTTCAGCACTTTAAACAGCAACAGCGGTAGTGGTCAAAATAGGTTTTAGCCAGTGGATGGTTAAACTGTAGAAAATGATTTTCTGTGAGGGCTAAATCTCAGGAGAGCTGGTTGAGTACAATAATAATTCTTTGACAGATACTCTTGAGCTTCAAAAGGATCTTGATGATTACTGAGATTGGTCTCCCAAAGGGAAAGTTTTAAAACAGATGGTACCCTGGCTGAGTGGAGCCAGATGCAGGTCCTGTTCCTTGCCCTTGTCTGATGACGCTCTTGCATATCGAATGAGGAAAGATTATCAAAATCAGTCAAAACATGCAAGGACAAAAGAATAATCTGGATCAAATTCTGGGCATGAGGTCACGTTGACATGCTGTGTGCTTCATTGTAGCTTAAATCCCTGACTTCATCAGCTGAGACAAAACAGCCAAGTTTGCATGGTTTTGACATAAACACACTGAGGTTTACTAAAGCAGAGACTGACCACGCTTCCCACAAAGCTGTTACACAAACAGCGCAAAAATAGCAAAACACAAAGTGAAAAAGCTGAATTCTCAACATGTGCCGCATGGACTCGGGGGACAGCGGTGATCAGCACCATGGACAGTGATCCAGAGACACAAATATGCAGGAAACACTAAAAATTTAGTGGGGAAAAAAAAAATGCTTATCTTTTCCCATCCAATGTCATCCTTACTTCCCTGACGATGTTTCCTGTTGAAATAGGCCAGTTAAGAGTCAGTCCAGTGCATAAACAAATGGGCTGTTGGAGTGGAGAGAGAGCAGAAAGGCGGGATTGTTGAAAAATTTCTGCTGACTTTATTGGTCGACTTAGTTACACCCTCTAGTACCGTATGACATCGTCAGTGAAGATGCACTGTTTTCCAACAAGTCCAAGTCATGGGGTCACCTTTAACACCAAACTGCAGCGTTAACATAGAATACAATAAACATATTGTGTTTTCATTGGATCATACCTGAAAATATCAGCACGTTTTATTCCAAAAAAAAGAAAACAGAAAAACAAACTTAACAGCATTAGGAGGCATTAGTTGTTGTCTATAGCTGTCTATAACCTGAAAATAAGTCTGGCAGTGATAGTGGGTTTCAGCTGAGTGGTTTGAAGTTCAGGTGGTGTGGGGAGCCTCACATTAATATCATGATTTTATTACAGTTTTATTTTATGTATGGTTTTATTCTTTTAACCATAAAACCATAGCAACTGTTTCAGGAAATCTAATCAATGTTTCTAGAAACTGGGGCAGAGATAATAAGAAGGGGGGCAGTTCTTGTCCCGAGAGAGAAATGATGACATTGAATCTACAGCTAGACGTATGATACAGTGCTGCGCTGCTGTGCATTTCTGCAGTTGTACAAGGAAATTCTGCCAGAGCTAGTTTAAGTACAGGAAACAAAACAGCTTTCACTGTCTTTATCACTGTATTTCTGGTTTAATGAATTCCCGTTTTTATGGCCGGAAGCACTCCCGACGAGATCCCGACAGAATCATCACGCAGAGCTGCAGCTCCTTATCGTTCAGCTCTCAGAGGAACATGACAGATCAGCCATCACGCACACATGCAAACACACCTTTGCGCATATGCAGGAGGGGAAAAGGAAGATAAAAACAAAGGGATATTTAGAGGCTGTTAGTCTTCATTCAAAGCAACTCGCAGATACCATCAAGTGTAATCAGGCCTGACGACACAGACATGACACTTTCCCCCCAGCGTTGGCCATGCAACAATTTACCATTTGAGCTGCACAAGAGCACTTGCAAAGGCTTAAAGAAGCAAATAGATATGTATTTTTTAAAACATCCCAGTGAAGTAATCCCTTTTTAAATATTTCATTACTGCTTATCCACTGCTTCTAATAGCTCACTTACAGCTCTACAAGGAAATATTTATAACATACTGCTCTAAAAGCATCCCCACAGGTGCCAGATAGCCATATTTAAGTACAAATCGAATTGTTTTGGATAATAAATGTTCAGCGATATATATGAGGAAGCTCATTGTGGGTCTGAAATGAAAACATTTCCCATTTTCCTTTCTTCTTCTCGCACACAAACACACTGGCAGTGTCAGCCTAATCATAATCTTTTCTTATTCTCTCAGCATCAATTCAGCTGGCACAGGCCTTTCACTATCTATCTCAACAATATAACATAAATGATTGTTTCATTTCCCCTTGTTAATGTCTCATCAAGTAAATCGTTGAAATGGAATTTTTCTTTGTCCTCGAATAAGGCCCGTTTGGAATGAGACTCATCTCCATCCCCATTTTTAAGTGAATCCCTGATGAGAACATTTAGCAAAATGCAAGAGTTAAAAATATAGATAAGAAGATTTAGAAGCATTTTAATGCTCCGAAAAATGAAGACTTGAACATCTACAATCCTACAACAACCGGGCAACTGCATCTGTTGAGGAACATCATGTGATACACCAGTAAGCTTGAGAACAGCTGCTAATGGACCTTTTTATAGTGAGATTGTTTTACCAACTGCTGTTCCACTCACTTTCCTAGTTAACAGTAATACGTGGCTTTTAATCAGTTTACTTAAAGTGTTTTGCGCCTTTCACTTCTTATTCTTATACAAATAACAGATATTTAATCCATTTTCAAGTTGTCACGTACGCTGCAATCACACCAACGGTTCAACTTGCCAGCGGCTTCACAGCAAAGGACAATGAAGTTCTCTCTTTTGAAATTCATGAATTATGTATAGAATTCTGTATAGTAGCTGTTAAAAGCCAACGTATAGGGAATGTTTTTTAGGCAAAAGACAACAACATTTAATGAATTAATCTTTTTTTGTGGTCCAGACTTTCAGAATCATTTATTATGATGTCTCTAACACACTCCATTTGTCTAATAATGATTGTCTAACTTGTATCCTGCACTATGACCCAATTTCTGCAAGCAGATCATAAATGTTTCATCTACTCTAATAAGCTACTCCATCATATTGTTATTTTTGTTAATGCACTTCACTTTACTGTGCTTAACTGTGCATTTGGTTTTGTATGAAAGTCTCTCTGCATCTCTCTCTTTCTAATTTCTCCGCCACTTTTCTCTTTCTCGTCACTTTACTGTCTATCTTTCATGGTTTACACACATGCGCACACGCACGGACCCAAATGCACACACAAAATCACATTGTTCAACCTTGAGTGTCCTTCTCCACAGCTGATCGAAAGGGTGAGACAGACAGAGCGAGATTGAGGGAGATGGGGGAGGTGCAAAGTCATCAATTATTTATGGATGAAATCTAATAAGCGGCAGGAGTTTAGAGGGGCAGCGAGCATACTGACAGAGTCCCTGTTTGCTGCGACGTCACAACATCATTATAATGTGAAAATCAAAGCTGAAATATGAATCTCAACATAAGATTTTTCTGTTTGTTTTCCTTGGTTTTCACATACATTTGCAACAACTGTGTAGAGCGTTTTATTTTCCGAAGTAGATTTTAATCAGGTTGCTGTAATTACATGATGCATCACTCTGTCCATAGAAATGCATAAAACCATGTGTTTGTGTGTGTGTGTGTGTGTGTGTGTGTGCGCATTTGAAAGAGCATTTGCATTGAATGGGGAACCACCGCAGTGTCTGGAAAAAAGAAAAGAAAAGAAAAGCCTTGCTCTATCATTCATTCTCTCATCCTTATTACTGCAAAATCTTATTTGCAATTCATGATGGCGTAATACATATTCATGCTATATCTTCACTGTCTTGGTGTTATCTGCTCTCCTCCCAAATTAAACTCCAAAATCTACAGATTTGAGATTAAATGTATTGGTTTTTACTCCAGTCAAAGCTTGTGTATTGTCCTGCTGCAGAAAAGTACAGTTGATTGTTGTTTTCTTCTTCTGTATATTCTATGTATTTCAAGTTTCAGTATCAGAAGCGATCGTACGACTTTGAAGTCATAACGCACGTCACAAACGCATACCTGTGCACTGAAGCTCACAACACACTGTGTCTGAGAAACATAGAGATCCTTTCTGTTTGTTTGTTAAGTATTCAATAGTTCATATTTGCATACTTATTTGATTTGTAGGGTGATTTCAGGAGCTTTCCAGAACCTCATTAAGAGTATTTTTATGTCTGCTCATGTGTGAATGCGCTGACAGCTCAAGTGGTGTTCATACAAAGCAAACTAAATGAATCCTCTTTCTCTAAATAGTCTTGTAATTGGCTCTTCAAAAGACAATTTTCTCCGTTCTATTGTCCTGTTTCTGTGATTAGAAGCTCAATCTCAATTGTAACAGGGTTTAGCTCTGTGATATGACAGATATATATGAGTATAAGCAATTAAATGGTTGTTTTTTTCAAGATTTTAAACCTCAACCAGTCAGTCTCAAGAGGAAGCAGCAGCCATATTACACCAGGATTCAAATAACATAATAAATAAGAAATTAAAAAAGTGTTGAAACTTGCAGAGTCATTTTAAATAATTTTGTGTTATACAGTTGATTTACTCCATGTAGGATGCTAATGAAGTGATGAGCAATAACTGGCCCATTCAGCTAGAACCCGCATCTCAAAATGACAGTCCATTAATTCAAATCTGCAATCACTGGAAAGAGCTCAAATTTTAAACATAATATTTTATGCCCTTCTAAATAGCCCATTGTGCCACACTTGAACGATTGTTGGCAGTGTTGATGAGTTGCTAAGCACCCAGAAGTGTTTATTAACATGGCACACAGTGTACAGTATATAAAGTGTGTGTATAATCAATATTTTTATATCAAGAATACACTATGACTACTTGTATGTGAAAAAGGTTGCTCATAGTGAGGAAGAATTATCACCCGACAAACTGATGACAGGCAAAGTTAGCAATTAGCTACATAGCATGGCATTTAGCAGCTGAAGAGCCAGATATTTTTCTTGGGAGTTGGTGGAGACCAAAAGTTCAAAGGAGGGTGAATATTCAACTTGCACTCCATGGGTGGACTTAAACAAGACTCCAAATGAATGTAATGTTGCTCTCTGTCTGCTAGATGTGTAACTAGGCAACTGTTTGCCAACAAGTCAGCCACATAAAGCCGATTTCTTGGCGTCACATCCAGGCTGGTGTCTGTTCCACTAGCTTCGGTAAGTCAGTCAATGCAATCCCTAGTCATCATTAGTAGTTAGTTGCTGTCTATAATGTGACCACTGTTGGCACCTCTCTGTCCTGCCCCCTCAACTTACCCATGGATTTGCCTGTTTTGTCGAACCATGACATTTAACCATCATAGTCTATGGCTTATGGGAAATGGTGTTCCCATTTCAACGCAGCTAAAAACAAAAATATTGAATAAACTATATAAGTGATGAAGTGGCAGTTTATAGCTCGTTTCTGTTGCCCCCAAGTGCCCCCCCCCCCAAAAAAAAACAAAACTCTGCAGGTTTAAAGAAATTTGTGCCAATGTTCACTTTTCCCCAATAATAACTAGCCATGCAAATAGTTTTGACTACAGTATGTTTGCTGAGGTTTTGAGATGCCTGCTGAGACCTCTGCCTGCGCCCAAATACAGAGATGAATTAAATTTTGTGCATATTTAGGGTAATCCAAAGACCAAAGACTTTTTTATTTTTTATGTTTCTTTTTTAAATTTTGTAACAGCAAAGACTGTGGGTTATCCTGAGTCATCATCAGGACCTTGATTCTGCAAAAACATGTTGCTCTTATGTTTTTCAAATGTAATCTTTAAATGTCCTGAGGGCCACCTTGGGCTGGCAACAGCATCTCATCACCATCTTCCTCATGAGTATTAATGCAATCATTACAAACATCAAAGAAAGCTCAAAGACTCTTCAGGTCAGACCCTGGAAGAGTTTGGTTAAGACCAGATTAAAACAACTTCATTAGTTAGAGAGCAGAAGGACATGAAAGTTGTGTGTGCTCAACTAAGAAGAAGACAGCTAATGGTACTAATGACGTTTTTCTCAAAGTGGAAACTATTTCAATCAGGGAAAGTTCAGGGAGTTTTTAAACCTGAGCTAGTGACTGTGGTGTAATTGGGTTTAGATGATTTGAGTGCACTCAAAAGACAAGTACAGGCGGAGGCTGCAGTACTAAGAATAATGCAGTCTATCACCTATAAATGAATATCTAATGACTTACACTATGACTTAGTTCACTCTAAAGCACTTTGAAAGGGATCATGGTAGTACTGCAGTCTTCAGTCACCTTCAGAGTTATGGAAATCACAGCAGGACATGTGACAGAAATAAGCTGACAGGGCTGTTTGGCTACACTGCTCCTCACAGAGGCTCAGGGGGGGCACAGCGACTGGACAGGGTCTGAGTCAGACTATATCAGTGAAGAGAGTTTGGGAATTGCAGGCTCTTATAGTATCCGTGAATGAACTCACATCACAGTATAGCAGTCTTGTGTCCTTATCTGACTTTATCTTACAAAAAGCCCTCACTTCGACACTTGTCTTTTTGTCTTTCTGTCAACTTTTCAACTAGCGATCGACGGAGAGGCGATATCTCAATATGGCAGGGAATGAAAGATTGTGGTAATACCCCAAATTTACAGTTATATTTTCTACACTTAGCATACCAAAACAGCTGTTGTATAATGGAGGTAACCAATTTTTGTGTAGGAGGACCTAAAAATAAATTTCAACCTTTGTTACTTTTTATATTATCCGTGTAGATTACATAGGTGTCCAACAGAACTTGGGGGAACAGAACTGGGGGGATGGACCAGAGTAGAACCCACTTAAATTTTGGGGCGGATCCAGATAATTTACTATGAATTTTTTCTCTGTAGTCTGGTGTATGTTGTCTGAGGTCTGTGCTCTCTGAGTGCCCTTCTAGATGCTCCTGTGGAGCCATAAAGGTACGTCTTCTACATAGCTGCATATAGTAAGCATCGAGATTGATACGCCATATGGTCTAGAGAGTTGCACAGTAATTTGTGAGCTGTAATCTAAAATGTGACCAAGATTTCTAAATTGGCACAGTATTTTTCTGCTAACGTACTTAATGTGAGAAGTTTTTTTTTTCCCCATCTGAGAAATTAACTTCAGTTTAAGGTGTTCAGGGATGTGCAATCAAGTTGATGAATCTCTCCACTGAAGCTTTTCCTCGCATGAAAATATAGCCAGCAACAATAACAGCCTCTCCTCAGTGGCATGCCCTTTCTCTTTATCTCTTCGCAGTGTAATGCACCAACAAATTTTAAAAAGAACTATAGTGTCAGGAGGGGAAATGCAGTGAATAAAGTAAACAGCTCTCCATGAGGCCTGCACATATCACAAACAGTTCTATTGAAAGACAGAAAACAGAGAAAATTGTAGTAAGATATAGACATTTAGCAAAGTGTGTGTGTGTGTGTGTGTGTGTGTGTGTGTGTGTGTGTGTGTGTGTGTGTGTGTGTGTTCATACTAAAAATTGGATAACAAATTGCTTATTATTTGTTATTGTTATTGATAAATGGTACTTGTTAAATATATCTAAGTGTAATCATCAGTTTGTCTTTTTTCACTGCAGTAAAACCATTGACATTGACCCTGATTTGTGAATGACAGAAAAAAAAAAAGATAGGGATTACACCCAGACCTCTGTGTCTGTGTGTGTGTGTGTGTGTGTGTGTGTGTGTGTGTGTGTGTGTGTGTGTGTGTGTGTGTGTGTGTGTGTGTGTTCACATGATTTGCTGATGGTGGCAATACGTGACTGTGTTTGATCCCCCTGTAATATGGGAGCTCAGCAAAACAGCCTACATACGTGACATGTTTGAGCATGCAAATTGACACATTTACACCAGGGAGCACAGATGTGTTGCTGTATAGCTGTTTAGTGTTGGGAATTTCTAATTGAAAATGTGAATATTTAAGAATTGACTTACTATTTAATTAATATATTTAATCCTGATTAAATTTTTGACAGAAGGATTGTGAGTACAATGGAATCATTTACATAACGCACCATAATATATTCTAGCTTCATGCTTTGCTACCACAGTGGTGTGCAAAGACTCCCCATAGGAAGAAGGTTATAGGGTTACGTTTAGCTTTAGGGTTTGTTCTTTCCTTAAGTGACAACTGTGCTAACAGAGGGTCACTCAGGCTGACCAGAGGCAGACCTAGGCCTATGATGTCCTCCTCTGATGTGACGTTAGGGCATAAATTAAGCAAGGAAGTGTCTATTAGCGAAGAATCTGAATATCCTATTGAAACAAGGCTTAAAAAAAAAACGAAGGAGAGTTTTATAAATACATAACCTCTGCACATGCTGCTGCCCTTGTCTTAACCTCTTGTCCTGATTCGTGGGAGAGAAGTCTTTTCTTGAGTCTTTCCCAATTTGGCTCTCACTTCAGATCCACCAGGACAAGAACGGAGAGCATTTGGACCAGTGGTTGTGGGCTGCTTGCTCTAATGATGTTCCAGCTGCATGCCTGCTAAACTGTGTGTGCAGCCCTAATAAGTGACTAATGCATTACTTGATCTCAATGTCATATTATGTCGCTTTACTTCATCTACATTCTGCAGTCTGCAGAATTTGGACCAGTGTAAACACCTTGGACCAATCATAATGCATATAATCATAATAGACTACACAAGACAACATGTTGCCATGCGTTAGCAGGCAGCCAACATCCGTAACCTTACACTGAATGAAGACACCTAAACATTAGCAATGTCTGTTTAATTGATTTTGATTTTTTGAAATGTGGGATTTATTTTTGACCTATTGGCTGCACAAAATAGCATTAGGCACATTTCAAATCAGTTGCATTATCAGATGATTTACACTCTGTTAATAGATAAAAAAAGACATTGGATGCTTCATCTGTCATAAAGAGAGCATCATCGATTTACACTTAAAAGTATTTTAACTCTTTTTTTTTTTTTTAATTATGTGTGTGTGGCCAAATGCTTGCTTCAAGTCTCATTATCTCACACACACACACACACACACACACACACACACACACACACACACACACACACACACACACACACTTATCACTGATGCATCTGGACTTCAATAAAATGAATCCTGCCATCATCCTGCTGCTCTGCTACCAGCTCACAGGAGAAGAGAAGGGCAGAGGTAGCGGGGTCTCAGGTGTTTGGTTTCATAGAAAAGCCTGCTGATCCTCCACTTCTACTTGTCTCTCCCTCCCCAGCTATCCCCCCACCCCCCATTCCCCCCATCTCCACCTTCCTCTTTTCTCTGCAGTGCTCCCTTTGTTAACCTGAGGCCATGCTGCTCCCACAACACACAATCTCATTTCCACATGTATGCTATTTTTCTCTCCCAGTCTCCATCTTTCCGCCTGTGGGTTTTTTTTCCCCTACCTGTAATTTTTCACTTCAAATTCAGTTACATGTCAAATTCAGCTCTTACTTCTCTATAAAAAGCATGATGAATGCTACTGTAGATGGTTCAGAACATAGAGAAGTAAAACAGGAAAAATCCATAAAGGAGCCTATTTGTAAGTTTTGCTGTTGCTACATAATCAACGTTTGCATTAACAGCTGTTTACTTACCAGTCTAGAAGAAATGTTTCGTGTTCAACATCAAACTTCATCTCCAGCAGTGGAAAGCTACCCTCTTGTTTTGCTGCTAATTCTACCACTTCTTTTCTTCAACTAAAGTTAGCATGCCAACCAGTTAGCCCTGGCCTGGTGGGACTGTCTCGTCACTTTCCGATACCGAGTCACTGTAGCATCCAGGCTGCTCATAAGAAGTAGTGCTGTTCAGAGGGCGTATTATAACTGTTTGTATTGTAAATGCAACGGAGGCTGAAGCTCTTGGTAAGTAAAGAGCTGGTAATGTTAATGTTTGCTATGTAGCAATAGCAAAACCTACAAATAGCTCCTTTAAGCTAAAATATTCTAACTGGATGGTGGATGTAAACAATGTAAAGCTCTCCAGCATAAATCCTTTTCATTTACATGGGACAAATCAATTCACATATCAGTGGAGTAAGTCTTGTTTTATTTGGGTGGAGTCACAGCTGATATTCCATATTATTTGTCTATTAGTCAGCATGACTGTGTTTCACACCGTTTTGACACATTGTAAAGAAAGAAGGGGGGGGGGGTTAATCTGAGTTATTATTCTTACTTAAACTTCCTTATGTCACTCTGAATCTTGTTTATCACATTTTTGCAATCTTCCGAATGCATTCACGCTCTCTTGAGAAATGTTAGCATGAGTCGTCTCACAAACAAAACACCCTGCAGTCTACAGTACTGAGTAATTTCTCTCCCTCTTCCTTCTAACCTGCTCTTTTATATCAATTATTGTTTATTGCACTGCGACACAACAGCCTGACAAGATAAATCCCTGCAAGTATCCAAAGATTGAACGGCTCGCCTCACACAAGAAAACAATAGGGAATAGGTCATTTTCTTCATGATTTTAAAATTTTGCTCAGAACAGAAATGTGCATTTCGTCTTTGATAGTATTTTATTTTTATTTTTAGTATCTTTTCCCCTTCACTCCCAAAGGATTGTGAGGGGTTAAAAGAAACCACCTGGGACAATAACCATTACTAAAATATCTCTTTTTCAGGACACACACAAACACATGTACAAACGCACACATGCACACAACCCACACCTCCAATTGAGGATAATGAGCAGGCACAGACAAATTGTTGGCTGTCTTGTTAGCCTCTCACTTCACACTCCATCAGTGCTTCCCTTCACAATGTCAAAAATAACCAAACACAATCTTAGGCTGTGACAAATAATATCCATTGTACTGTTACTGTTACTAAGACCTATCAGAAAAATACATGTTGTTTTCTTATGGACCAGTGGCTCAAAACCGAAAAAAATGCAGATTGACACTAAAGTTGAATGGACTGTTTTTCCAGCAGCCATTTGATTTGAAAAGCACAGGTGTAATGAGCAAGCAAATGTAATTCAGAGCTGTGTTGTACTGCAGTAATTGCGTGGAGCCATCATTAATGTTGTTTACTCCATCTGTGCTTTGCCTGCTATGACAAGTCAGATTCTGAATCTTGTTCATCTGGGAACAATAAAGGAAGAGGAGAGCTTTGAAGCTAGCAGGGCTATCAAGATTTACTACAGAGGCAAAATGACATGTAAAAGACAAGACGGACAGTTTTTTGACAGGGAGGAAAAGAAAAAAAAAGATGGTGATCAAGCAAATCATCAAGCAAAAACCTATCTAGTAGGAACAGAGCAAATACCTTGCCACCCGCAATCAGGCCCATAGCAACCAAAAATATTTGGAGTATCAAAATGAGGCTTTTCACTGTGTTTTATGATGAAAGGGAATTCATAAATAGGTATTGTTATAACTAGGTGGATCATTGCCAGGTTTTATAATCTGAGATGTAATCTTCTGTTTCTCAAAGGAACACGACCTGTAATAAAGTCTCAGTCCTGTTTGGCCCTGTGAAGTTTCTTTTCTAATTACTCTCAAAACCAGACATTTTACAGAGAATTTAAACTTTATTGCTTTCCAGTGTGTGTTACAGTAAAAGACATGTCAATCTAATTTGGGAATGATGGCATATTCCAAGTCTTCCGCAGTAAATTTTAGTGATGGTGCCATCTCTCTGTCTGTCTTTAATATGCTCCTCAGAAGCCCCTGGTTCACAGGCAATGCAATAACCTATATTATGATACAAAACTCATTAAAGGAGTATTTATTCCATATTTTTATGTTTTTTAATGTCTGATCTTTTCTCTTTGTGCAGCACATAGTATTGTTCTACAGAAATTGCTGCAATGTGTATGAAAAGTTTAATGGATTAATGGATTGATTGATCTCAACTTGTGCTAAATTCACAGTGGATATAACCAACATTAGGCGCCTCAGGCTGTTGCCCAGCGCTCAGTATTGAGCGGATTTTTCCATACCAACACTGCATACCATACTGGATGGATTCACTATACTCTTCTCGTCTTTATATAATAAATATCTCGGAGTGTAAACGTGTTCGTATCAGCCTCGCTTCCTCAGGGGTCAGCTGGGGTTCAGGTGACGGTTACAGGTAAGCTGCTTCTCTGCTCGTCTTAGATCAGTTTTTCAATTTGGCCACAGATGGGTGACCTCACCCCTGACCACTGTTTCTGAGGAAAGCTCCCCCTGCCATTGGTTCCCAACCCAATTAGTGTGAGTGCATTGATTGTAGTCAATTATGTGGGCTGTCCCTAGTGACCTCCCATTCCTTGGGGCTGAAAATCAATAAACATGATCATTGATTACTTACATATAATGAGCATGGATTTATTTGCGGCTCTCAGCAGGAGTTACAAAAAACAATTAGAGCACTGTTACAACCCTAACATTTGAACTATATATACTTACAATATTTTTATTTTTACACCAGCAGAGGTTAACATCATTGAAATATAAACATTTTTAACAAAATAAAACACTAACCTTTAGGACAAAAGAACTAGTGTATTATTTGACACAGCAAAGCTCTACAAACAGTATTTGATGAGTGCGGAGGATGTTTAGACTGTCATCGACTAACTGATCTGTATTGAGACAACATGCACCACGATCTGGGTGGCTTACCACATCGGCTAAACAATGTCCTGGGGAAAACCTCATGAATTGGTTGTTATTATTATTGTCCTATACAGTTTCTAATTGATGTTAATGGTTAAGCATTTTTGCCATGTTATGTTCATGGTCAGAACACACTGCATAGTGCGTGCATTGTCTTTCATGGTGGACATAGTTTACTGAATATTATGCTGGGAAGTTGTTGTGTTCTCTCCCTCTCTCTCCCTCTCTCTCTCTCACTCACACACACACTCACAGACATGGTGGTCTCTCTCAGTAAATAGTTAGAGGAACAGGTGGTTGGGTTCTTATTGCTTTACTGAAAACTCTATAAATACTTTCACTGCATTGTTACCGGTAATATGCGGCTCTTACTCGTAATTTATCTCGTTGTTAATCAACATCATTGTGTTCCACAAGAGGAAATACCAAGGCCTATTTTATGCAGCCTATTCAGCAAAGCGTACTCTATATGACGTCAAGCTTGAAATAAGAAAGAACCAAAGCAGTTGTTTGCTCCTCTGCTTCATTTGATAATGTGAAGAAATGATCCCACTTACAGAACCAAAGCCCCCACTCCCCTTAAACAGTTTTTTTTTTTGTTTGAGCCCTCGTCTCCTTGCACATGTCTGAGCACTGACACATGTGCTCTACAAACAACAATGGTTAGCATGACAGAAATACCAAAACATCTTGACCTCATTGCTCACATGTTTTTCTTTTTCTTCAGCTGAGCAACAACTGTCAGCACCACAGCACCATGGCATTGTTGACAAATAGCCACTCACCCTCTTTCTGTGTGTGTGTGTGTGTGTGTGTGTGTGTGTGTGTGTGTGTGTGTGTGTGTGTGTGTGTGTGTGTGTGTGTGTGTGTGTGTGTGTGTGTGTTTGTGGATAATCGACTGCTAAGAAATAACAGCTCATTGGCAAAATTTTCAGCAGTGGGAGTGTAATTCTGTTGCACCAGCAGAAAAATCCCAGAGGCCACACAGGAAGAAGTTCACAGCCGTGTGTCAGGGGGTCTTACACAATACTTGGAGTCCATCTTTCGCTTCTTACAATGTAAATGCATTTCATTCTCTTACTTTTTGTTCAGCACCATGTAGAATTTCATTACCGTGCATCAGCCATTATTCTGAAATTGTACTGGGAAGAATAAAGGGAGAAGGAGTCACGGAAGAAGAAGGTGAGTGTGAGACTGAGAAAGGAAGGAATAATGAGACAAGGACTGCGTGAGAGAAGACACAGATCAAAAGGTGTAGGAGGGTTATAAAAAAGAGAAGGAGCATGTCTCTGTGGGGAAAGGAACGCCTGCCCTAAAACCCGATGCAGAATAGAGAAATAAATGAACGTAAGAGTTGAAGAGGGAAAACAGACGAGAGGGAGGGTGGAAAAGAGAGATTGTTGAAAATCTGACAGCGAGGGAGAATCAAGGAGATGAGGTGACAGATTTCTGAGTGTCTGGGAAAAAATTCTTCAGCAGGTGTGACTCTAGTCTCAGCCTGCAGATCAGAGGCAGATGACTAAACCCCCACACACACACACACACACACACACACACACACACACACACACACACACACACGCACCTACTTGCACATAATACACACAACTGAGACATGTTTTTCTGGAAAGCTCTTCATTTTCCCTGTGTCTTCTAACTATCTCTCTGTCTCTCAGGTAAACAAACACACATTTATATGTTAAACCACCTGAATAAGACTCCATACACCCACTGTTCATTTTTCATCCTTTTCTCTTCATTTCTGTTTTTGTAAATTAAAAGCACAGTCTCAGATACTTTAGTAATATCTCTTTCCTCTTACACAGACACACACTTATATGCTAATGAGAAACTGATTCGTGTTGATCACTGATTGCAGCTGAAAAAAGACAAAAATTACTGACTGACTACATTGTTTTAACAAGGATGGAAAAGGTGAGGAAAAGAACATTTTCCCTAAAATGAGTCTTGAAGATCAGAATGAAGATAGGTTTGGATTTCTTGCTGCAACTCTTCTTCTTCCTCTTATTTCTTTTTCTGTATGATTGTTGACTATATTGTTTGAATCACACTACAACATGCATTCATGTTGTTACAAGAAAATACACTACTTAACTGTTTTTTTCTTTAAAGATTTGTACCCATGTGTGTCTGAGTGTTTCCAGTGGAAATCACGAGTGAGTTGAGCTGCCAAACCTGTTGAAACACTGTTCAGAACGAGAGCAAAATGTAATTTATTTAACATTTTCCTGTCGTTTTTTTTTTTTTTTTTCTGTTCATGTCATGGAACTCAACAAAAGCAGGGACAACCAAACAATCAAGCGTAAACAGAAATTGGGATGACCAAAACGATGACGGCTGTAATAAAATAGTGTCAGGAGCAATCTTTGCAGCGGGGTGAGTGAAATGGAAAAATAAACAAATAGGACGAGAGAGGATTTTCTACAAAGTGCCACCATCCAGCTCGTAAGGCGAAGCCTTTTCCCAATGTGGAGGTTCTTTATCTGTCAAAATGTCTTCCCTCTCTCTCCTTCTCTCAACTTTTCCACCTCTTGTTTCCCATTTTTAATCCAGCGGTTCAGTTTATGTGTCGGTCACCTCTGTCAGGAGAATGGTTGATTATATGTTATATGTAATCATATTTCTTTAATTGTAGGAGTGACGATGTTATTGTAATTCAATTTCAAACTTTCACTCGAAAGCCGCTGTTGAACGCTGCCAAAGGTCCCCATGCATTTGAAACCATAAACCATTCCCCCAGCAGAGAGGATATTCTTTTATGAGTGACAGGATAATGAAAAGCAATAAGAAGATTTCAGTGGTGTTTGTGGGAGTGTGTTTGCGTACACACCCTCCTGCATGAATAAAGTATATCCAAGAGGCAAGTGTGTGCAAAAAAACAAAAAAAAACAAAAACCAAAACCAAAACAAATATTTTGGTTCATGATTTCAGTTGAGAATTTTCACGCATGCACATACACGAACTCTGGCTACCCATCCATCTACTGATATGCAGGCACATGCAGGCACATTTCCCTGTGCTGCGTGTTTTCTAAGGAGGAGTAGACAGCTGCCTCTCTAAAACGGAACTGTAATTAACACCTTTAAACCCAACATGCCAGACTCATAAATAAAAGAAAGTAGATTAAGGGCCTGGGACACATTAAAAGTGGATTACCCGCAAAGATGTAAATATCCTGCGCTCATTTTCATCATGGTATCCACAATCCAGAGCCTGAGCCATCATTAGGGAGATGGGAGGGCAGAAGAGTGAATGCAAATGTTTTTGAGTGAGACAGTTTGAAACAAGCAGAGAGCGAAAATTGAAAGAGAAACCCGAGGGCAGAGTAAGAGCGGGCATTACAAACAGAGATGTGTCAATCATACATAACTCCTTTGGATCTAAGCCCAAAGGATTTACATTGCTCTTAATACCCTACTCTAAAATACACACAGCAGTTACCAGACATCGGAAATGTGCACACACACATTTATGAGATCATGCTTAGCTAGAATCAACAGCAACAATAAGTTCACGAATAATGATGAGATAATAATGTGTTATTTTTGCACCTCAATTGTGGTTGTATCAATACAGTTATTCTGCACAGGCTAATGCTATGAGATGCTAGTTTTTACATAATGTACAATATCATAAAGCACAATATACAGTAAACCAGATCATTTATATACAATACAAGAATTCAAAAATACATCTTGCATTAAAGAGTTTCTCTCAAGTAATAGACAAACCTAAAAATACTTACAACGCTCCTGCATAGCCCCTTTTACAGTGTAATATTCTTATGTACATTATATTGTTAGAGCATGATTATTGATGCATTAATGTGTAAGCATTTATTTTAATATGGCAACCGGTAAAAGAGGAGATCATTTTAACTACTTATACTGCTGGGAAGTTCAATCTATACCAGTGCTTCATATACAGTATTACAAGGTGATGGTGTTTTGTGTGAAACTGAATCCGCCTAAAACTCATTTGGCGGTATAACACAGCGCTGCTTTATATATCCTCCTCAACAAGAGAAACACTATGCTGAGCGAATGTGGTACCAACATAAACGTAAACGTTCTGCTAAACCATCGGCTGATACAGCTGGCATCACATATGGTTCGAATTTGTACTGAATATTTACCAATTCTGTTCAGAAAAATATCTTCCTCACAGCAGGATGGAGGAAGCAACACACACTGAGGCGTATGAAGTGCAGCATTTCTTCCCGTAAAGTGCACAGTGCAACCACGAGCTGTCTATTTAGCTAATGAACTGAGCATCAAACACATGTCCGACTGGGTCAATTGTTTATATGTGCCGAAAACAACAGAAGTCTGAATGCAAACAATATCACACATGAGAGACACACATGGATCTCGACGGGCATTTGCAAAATATATGATCTCAAATAGATCAGCTTTGTAAGACTGAGCTGTGAAACAACTCACACAATTTACGTAAGACAGAATTGGACCTTTTGCACAGTTTTAAATGCAGGTAATAAAAAACTTTTTGATAGTTTTCCTACTAACTTTAAAACATTTTGGATGATGAAATCAGGTATGTGTGTCTGCAACATCCCAAATTGGGGAAAACAATGTTTTACAGCTTTTCAGATGCGAGCTGAAATGTTTCATTTAGCCTCATTGGAAGATCCAGGTATGTTACTGTTTGCATACAAGGACACTGACACAAACTCATACTGGTTACCAGTGACACAAAACTGACCCACATCCGTCACGTAGCAGAGTCAGACTTGATGAGTGAAGTCATCGCTCTTACTTACAAAAATAGGTAGATGTGTGCTTTCTTGTATAGTGAGTGGAAGTACATGAACATTTAGAAACGTACCTGCTCGGTGTGTTTCGGTGTGAACAAGAGAATGAGGGACGTTATCTCTAACAGTTCGGAAAAAAACCAGTGAGCTGGAATATTGTTGTTTGTTATTTTCTCCATCCAGCCTGATCTAATGTGGGGTCTGTTATTGCTCAACAGATGGAAGGATTTAGGCAGACACTCGCTGTCACACACGCACGCACACACATGCACAGAGAGAGCACAGGCAAAACAGATGCAGGATTTTTGTTTGTCACATCCTCTGCCATTAATAATATGATATAGCCATCTATATATTCCATGATAGCTAGAATCAAGTAATAATCCCTTTCCCACCACCTGCTCTTTAAAAGAATTATTGCAGCAGTCAATACCAATAGTCCGTATGAGTAGCTTTACACTGACAACACTGTAATTATTCTTTTTAGTTAATTAAATAAGTATTAGTGAAAAATGCATGTTCTGTATTAGTTGACAACCCGCAGTCTAAATATCCTGTAAATATCCCCCCTCTCTCTTCCCTGGTGACTCACTTCATGTTTGTGCTGCTTTTGAAGTGCTACAGCAGGAACATAGATGCAGAGGGCTGGAGTGAATCTCAAGAGATGTAGAGGATGGATTTGAATGGAGGGATGTAAAGATGGGGGAAGATGAAAGCACCGAGATGTTCAGGAGGATGGGGAAGACGGGAACTGGCAGGTGGTTGGCAAGAGATGTGGAGTAGAGGTGGAACAGACTGAATTGATGTCCCTCGCTGAACTAAAGTAACCCGGTGTCCGTCAAGGTCGAGATCAATGACGCA